>NW_020213610.1:0-9284 GCF_003070985.1 Temnothorax curvispinosus | reverse complement strand
TCTGTCCCTCTCTATTTCACTTTTATTTATTAATTTAAAATAAGATAATATGTATTTTTTTCCCTCTTAATGATAAAGTAATCACTGCGCACTGCGCAGAATGCATTTTGTCTGTAATTACTGCGCCAATCGCAGAATGTATTTCTCTATCCCTCTCTATTTTTTATTTATTTTTTTATTTATTAATTTAGGATATTTATATATATAAGATATATCTTATATATATATATTTATAACTATATACTCTAAATATAATACATAAACAAAAATTCTATAATTATTAATAGTCATGTTTACATAAATTTTAATTTTAAATAATTAACAACTTCTTGCGCTAACTTATTTCCGGTCATTTAATAAACCATTGACTTATCTTTTCAATATATTCAATGTGGGATTAACATCTGTTATTCTTATATAATTTTGTTAACAACTTTTTTTCCTACTTAAGGACCTCTTTATAGACCACATTAGTAGTTTTCCCCTCAGGTGCTAGAATCACCAGACTGCTAGGTGAGCTTACCCTTGAGCAGGCCACGTAAAACTGCCCATGTGAGAAACAGTCCTCACTTAAATCAATCCCTGCTACTTTCAGCGACTGTCCCTGTGACTTATTAATGGTCATCGCAAAACAAACCTTGATAGGAAATTGCAGCCTTTTAAACTCGAAAGGGTACTCTGATGGTATGAGTGGTATACGTGGTATAAACACTGTATCTCCCCGAGCACAGCCGGTGAACACTGTGGCCTCGATAACATTCCTATAGAGTGCCTTTACTCGCAACCTGGTTCCATTACAAAGTTTTGGTGGATTGAGGTTTCGCAGCAACATCACTGGAGCCCCCACTTTAAGTCGAAGCTTGTAAGTGGGTAAACCAGGAGGGTTCAAACTATTTAGGAACTCCACGGGTTAATTGACAGCGTCATCTGTTTGTACCACCGAGTCTACAGATCTGTATTCCATTTCTATCTCGTCTAATGATTTAAGTAGAGTGTCATTAATAACACCAGCTTTATCGTTCTTAGGAGTCAAAATTGCACGCTCACACAACCAGTCCATAGATTTCTTTTTGATATCAACAATATCAGGGTATATTTTGTCAATAAGGTTAGCTAAGGTTGTCACTACTAAGCCTAAATCTTCTGGAATAATCACCTTTCCCTCAGACTCGGGATATTTTCCATCCCCTATTTCAAGTAGAATTTTCGAGAATTGCCCCGCGGAGACATCACCTTTCAAATATACCCTCATATTCTTTTTGAGAGAGAGTTTACAGATAAGAGACCATAAATATGATGCCTTACCCAGTCAGAAATGTAACCTTGATTCAAGGTTAATTCAACGTCGATATGGTTGACAGCTGGTTGAGTCGATAAGAAAGTCGATATTCCTGCAATATCGATCATGTCCAGTGTCGATTCAACGTCAAAGCGATTAATAGCGCTGTTTTGAGTGCGCACTTATAAAATTCGATCAATTTAGATTTTAATCCTAAAAAATATTACGACATTGTTTATGTAAATTGTACAAAATAATTTTATGGACGTTTAAGAAATGGCGTAATTGCGCGATCAATCACATATGTATAAATAATATATATAAATTTTATATTTAGGACCTATCCAGACAAACACTGCATATATAAAAAAATATAAAATATATAATATACTATATTTCAATCAAATTTCAACCTTCGACGTTGAAACGACGTTGAAACGATAAGTTGAATAGTCGGTGATATTTTATACGCTTTCGACGTCGAATCGACCAGAATTACGACGTTGATTCGACATTCGGTTTTCGACATTGATTCAACGTCGAATCAACTAATCATTTCTGACTGGGTAATGCATGCTTTAACCTCATCAGCTCGAGTTCCCCTTTGCACTACAGGCAAAGTCTGTCGGAAGTCTCCAGCCAGCAGCACAGTGACTCCCCCCATCACTCCATCGTTACCCCTAATATCTTTTAAGGTTGTACTCAATGCTTCAAAACCCCCTTTATGTGCCATGGTGCTCTCATCCCAAACAATGAGCTTACAGTCCCGCAACACTTGGGCCATGTTGCTTTGTTTTGAAATATTGCACAAGGGTGTTTCTACATAGTTTAGATTGAGGGGCAGCTTAAAAGCAGCGTGAGCGGTCTTGCCTCCCTCTAACAGCGTAGCAGCAATGCCAGAGGATGCAACAGCCAAGGCAATGCCACAATCACTTCTTACTTTTGCCAAAAGTAAATTAATGAGAAAAGTTTTTCCAGTACCACCTGGAGCATCTAGAAAAAAGACCTGACCAGCACTTAATTCAATACTGCTAAGGACCTGCCGATAGACAGCGAACTGCTCATCTGTTAGTAAACCCTCGTTATTCGACACCACTTGTGCTAAGATGTTTACATCATAATTTGTTTCTCTCAGATAATCCCGATTTCTCAAAACTTCTCCTAACCTTTTTGGCTGAGACAGACCATATTGTTGTAACTCCTGTCCTCCCAAAGCCAATACTGCGTCTTCAATCATCACCAAACATCTGTTATACACCTCGTCCATTATCTGCTGCGCACTGCTTTGCAACTCTCTTTCCACTTGTCGTGTAATATCTTCTGAGAGGCTGTCTTTATACTTTTCCCAAAGACTCATAGGCTCGTTAAGTTGACAGAATACCAACATCACTGTAAAAAGCTCCCGCAGCTTGAAGGAAGAAGCACACAAAGCAGCTTCCTCCAATGTATTGTCCCAGTGTTTGTCATCTTCCAGCAAACCTAATACCTTGCATGCAGACTGGAATGTGGAACAGACAACACCATTTACAGTTTTCAATTCTAAAAATGATGTTGGACCTCGAATCTCATACAGCAACATGCGAAGATAATAACACTCTGTGTTATTTGGATGGATGGTATACACTCTTCCCAGCACATTGTCCTTCTTTATTCCTGGCCAGCCATCGACATTCATTCCCCGCTTTCTTCTCTCAAACTTGTTATTTTTAAACACAAAATAAAAAGAAACCTCACAGTACAAAAGAGTTTTTGCAAAATCGTCGGTTTTGCACAGCTCGAAGAAAGCCAAGAGTGTTGTCTGAAGTGGATTACTAATCCTCTCAACTAAGTTTTTGGAATTAAAGTATACACGCTGACCATTCTCGAGGTGTACAGCTAGATGAAAGACAGCAGGATACCTCTCATGAATAGGAAACGCCAAGATTCTCCAAACTGCCTCTGAGCTGCTAATATACCGTCCACTCTCGTACAATTTTACCTCATCCCTCTTATTCTCTAAGGCAAAAGTCGCTTGATCACTGCCCTTATTCACGTACTTACAAATATACTTTATAGATTTAACTGAATTACATAATTCCACATTAATATGAGCATTGAAAGTACGTAACAAAACAGGATTATAGGGCACCACCCAACGATTGTCCAGCTCTATTTCATTGATTTTTACGGTAAATCCACCATCAGCTTGAGACCTTCTCCGATACTGCGGATATCCATCGTTTCCTGTCTGAGTGTCCTTTAGAAGTTGCCTGGGATACCTCTTGCTGCAATTGCCTCCTTTCATACATGGCGAATTACGGTTTAAGCCCCCGCAGGGCCCATGAATCATATTGGCCTTGACAATATTATAAAGAAGAGAGTCTTTCACGGGATCAGGTATTTCAGCACATATGACTTTGTCGATCATATTATTAAAGATGCGCTGCTCTAGCCACAGCAAGATGTGAATATGAGGCAAACCTCGTTTTTGCCATTCCACAGAGTACATGAAACACGTCACTTTTCCAAACAAATCACCCTTTTTTAAAAGAGCCATCATTTTCTTCACCTTGAGATGAAATACCCTAGCTATAATATCGTGTCGATCGTGAGATTTTTGGCCAGGAAGCAGTACATCTGTGATATCCTTCCACTTTGGATTACAAGTAAAAGTAATAAACAGATCAGGACGACCGTAAAAACGGACGTATGTCATAGCGTCCTGAGTTCGCTCATGCATATAGCGTGGTCCTCCAGTGAATGATGACGGAAGCACCACCATTTGACCCATCTGAGCAACGTCAGCATCCTGCTTTCCCATGGCGTCTCTCAAATGAATGTAACTATCTGCCCTCAACTGCACCTGGTTATTCCTAATATAATTCAACCTTTCAGTCTCTATTTTAGCATACATATCAACCAAAAATTGACTGAAAAGTGAACGGAAGTACACCAATTAAAACATACTAAAACAATAATATAGGCATTTTATAAAATATAAATAAATTAAACATACTGAAATAATATTTTTTATTTTATAAATACCTTATTTTCTCTCTCTCTCTCTCTCTCTCTCTCTCTCTCTCTCTCTCTCTCTCTCTGTCTCTCTCTCTCTCTTTCCCTTATTTGGAACAATTTCTTTTCTTTTCTTTAATTTTTATCTTTTTCTTTACGAATATATTCTATAACCTCGTAATGTTAAACCATTCGCACTATAACGGTTTTGACAATTTTATAGTGAAGTTTGAAATCTTACATTTAAAAAAATATTAGTATACTATGTTCAACGTGCATGACGACGTCACCGCAAATCGCGTGCGCATTATTATCGATCAATTTAGTATGTAGCTATATTTACATAATATGAAAAAAAGACTGTATTAGCTGATGATTTCACAATCACATATTAATTCTGCATTTTCAATTATGTAATAGCTTAATAATAACATAATGAGTTAAAAATATGTCAATACAAAATTTATGCACATAATTTTAATTCTTGGATTCCTATTTTATATTCCTGCAATTATTATTATGTTAGAACATGATATTGTATCACCCCCTTAGAACACATTTTAACCCTTTTCACCCCCTTAGGGGTTGAATTTCTAAAAATTCTTTCTTATTCATATACTTTTGATAAAAATTTTTGATAAAAATTATCTCATCAAGTCTAAAAGATATTAACGAATCCATGAAAACACATTTTAACCCTTTTCACCCCCTTAAAACTTTTGATAAAAATTTTTGATAAAAATTATCTCATTAAGCCTAAAAGATATTAACGAATCCATGAAAACACATTTTAACCCTTTTCACCCCCTTAAAACACATTTTAACCCTTTTCACCCCCTTAGGGGTTGAATTTCTAAAAATCCTTTCTTAGTGGATGCTTACGTCATGAAAGGAATACACCCTCCAAATTTCAAGTTTCTAGGTTCAGGGGTTTGAGCTGGGCGTTGATGAGTGAGTCAGTCAGTCAGGACATCTACATTTATATATATAAGATATATATCTTTTTTTAATCATTAGAATTCGCACGTGTAATTGATACTCGTTTAGAATTGAATTTAAATTTTAACGGAAGAGTTATTGAGGGAAAAGCGATTTTTGACTATAGAAAGGGAACCTTCAAGTTACAAAATAGTGAGTAGACATTTTCTTTTATATTGAACAAGTTTAAGGTTTGGATCGTTTGGATTAATATGTAATATAACGCAATTTTTTAGATTCTAGATAGCTACAGATTAACTATATCAAGTGTCACAAATTTTACTACTGGAACTTCTTTAAATTATGAAATTGGATATTGTGGTGCATATGGAAGTAAATTTGCTATTCAGTTACTACAAAGCGTAGAAATTTATAGTAATCGGTAAATATAAAACAAAACTGTAAATTTCAAGAAATACATATATTAAAAAAATATTTAATACACAGATATTTTAAAAATTATAGTTGAAAGTAATTGATGTACACATGATAGTATAATGCTTTCAGATGTACAATTCAAATTGAATATAAAACAAGTTCAAATTTTCCTTCATTATATTGGCTAACGCCTGAGCAAACTGCCGATGGTGAACATCCCTTTCTACTGTCTCACAACAAGGTAAACTGGCTATAAAACAAAAGCGTTTTTCTACATTAACATAGATTATATAAAAGTGTCTATTTTTTCAGTTAACTATGCTAGAGCATGGTTTCCCTGCCAGGATACACCGTCTGTCAAATCTACATACACTGCTATAATAAGAATTTAAGCACAGGTAGTATTTGCATGTTTTGTATTTATTCATGAAAACACAGATATACTATTGATTGTTATTAATATATTATTTAAAAAAGTAATAAAAGTTTGCAAAGAAATGAAATATGTTCAAACATAAATATTCATATTTTTATAAAATTTAATTTTCCTAACGCGAGCGTGAAATGGGCCGCTTTTCGCACTTGTTTTGAGTGAGCAAAACGATCCATTTCTCCACTAGTTGAAAAATGGAGCCATTTCTCAACTAATGGAGAAATGAAATTGTAAAACAAGCGCGAAAAGCGGCCTGTTTCACGCTTTTGTTAGAAAAAATAGTATGAACAACTCGTGGGAAGAGTGGTCGAGCCCAACTTCACACTCATTCAAAATTGACCACTTTTCCCACTAGTTGTACAATATACTATTTTCATAAGCTGTTTTAATTAAATTAAAATAAAGTATTAATTTAATTTTTAATGATTATCTATTTTTGTATTTTATTTTTTAGATTTCAGTAACAAAAAATTTTACAGTTCTATAATGTCCGCAATTTTGAAAAATGTATACGAGAGTGGGGAACTAAACATATGTGAATTCCATCAAACAAATCTGGTACCATCTTATGCAGTGATTATTGCTGTGGGCTTACTAAAGAAAAAACCACTTGATGCACTTAATGCAAGAACATATACAATATTCGCCGAAAGCAAAATTATTAGACAAAGTTTCAATACGTTTTGTTCGAAAATTATTACGACAAAGAGAATGTTGAAGATTGCCGAAAGTGTGTGCGGACCTTATTTTTGGGGTAATCATCAACTGTAGATATTGGTTTATTTAAATTTATGCATATAACGATTTTTACCTTTTTGTATTATCAATTCTCCCTTCTTTATTCATTGTTATTATTTCTTATTATTACATCTCAAATATTTCTAGAGAGATATGATATATGCGTGCTTCCACCAAGTCTCGCCCACTTCGAAATAGAATGTCCATGCGTGACATTTATTTCGCCGACTCTACTTGGCGGAGATCAGTCTTGTATCAGTTCACTCGCTCGAAATATCTCACAGAGCTAGGCAGGAAATTTAGTTACATGTTCCAATTATGAGCATCTGTGGTTGTGAATAAGAGTTTTAGCATTTTTATTAGCAGGAAAATTAAAAGCAAACTACCGATTCTTGAAGATATGAAGTCTTTCCTCGACAGGGAAGAACTAGATGACCTGAACGGTGTTAACGTTAGTTTAATAAAAGAAATGGATTAATAAATAATGTTACCGGGTGACAATATTTTGCATTGTATTCCCAACAAACACACACACACGCACATTTTTCTTGCATTCTTACTTTATTATCTTCTGAATTGTATTATAGATTCAAAAATTAAAGAATTCTGGCTCACTAAAATGCTTGATACCAAATTTGACGAATTTGTTGCCCCATGAAGCTACTAAATACGTGCCTTACGAGTGTGGATGCGTGCTCTTAAATCGTCTAGAGTATATGTTAGGAGGATCCTCAGTATTCAAACCGTTTCTTAAATCTTATTTTCACGAATTTGCACTGGAAAGTATAGACACTCAAGATTGGATAAACTATTTGTATCAATATTTTCCTAACAAAAAAGAGGTACTATCTCTTTTATACAAATTACTACAGTTTCACTAGTATTCATCTTTTAAACATTTAAATATAATAACTTTAATGTTGTTTTCAGATGTTACGTAATGTTATATGGTACGCATCTTTCTTTAAAGTCACTTCTCCATGCATTTTACCGAGAATGACTGCATGGGAAGCAAAGTTTTTCAAGTTAGCGGAAGAATGGGTCACACGGGGTTATAGATCTCGTACACCTAGTGGCTTAAATAGTGGAAGGTACCTTTGTGACGCTGAGAGAATAATATTCTTGAACTACTTAAATTCTTTCTATACGGGTTTAATAACTGCACAAAAACTGAGATCAATTTCATATCGTTACGCTTTAGATATTCAAAATGCTGAAATATGGTAAATATGTGTGTACATCTTCATACAAATTAATACACAATTACTTAACGTAAAGCGCATATGTATTTTGCAAATTTCTTTGGCTGCTATTATGCATTAATGTTCGATGGGCTGAGAAAGTTGAATAAGCTTTGAACTTCGCTGTTGAATTTTGTTCGCCAAATTATGCATGTCGTATATTTCAATATTTGTACGAGTGGATTGAAATGCGATATGAAAAATAAAGAGAAGATGTTGTGTGAAACCCAGAAGAAATTGGCCATTATTTCACATTTAAATTGATAATTATCTGGTTAGCAATTAACTTAATTTTCTTTTTGACAAGATAAGATTATCAATAACTGTAGTATAAAATAATTTAATAAAATTATTATAGAAAGAAACGCTTGAAAAATATTGAACTGTTTATGGAACAAATATGGTGGAAACAAATTTCTATAGCACGCAATTGATATAAGATAACTTTGTTAAAATTTAAAATGTTGTTTGTTTTATTTAAACAGTTGCAGAGCCAACAATTATAGGTAGTTCAGTTTGTTGTGACGCATGACGACAATTCCCGTTGGATCATCAAATAAAAAAACATAAATTAATAAAAATAAAAATATACTTCTTATACCTGTTATATACAGAAGACCGTGTAATTAATTATAGTAATGTAATTTATTGTACGTAACATAATTATCTCTGCATAAGCTTCCAAATTTCATTTTTTTTTACAATAATGAACTACGCGTATTACTGATATCAAATCTTGACAAAAAGATTGAATCTTGGATATACGTAAAGAAATGTTTTATGCTACTTCCTTGATTAATCGCGTTGACATAGGGCCGGTATCACTGCAGTCTCCGATTAACGTGATCCTCCGATTAAACTCACTCTGCATCTCTTTCTAACTGTCCCCCTAGAAAGAAACGAAGAGTGAGTTTAATCAGAGGATCACGTTAATCGGAGACTGTGATACCGGCCCATAGCTCACACTTTATCTGCTTAATGAAAGAATCTCCTATAATACTTCTACTAATAAAAAGAATTATTGCCTTATTTTTAATTTGAGGGAAATTTATAACGTATACAGTTTATTTCAATATGTTTTGTTTTTTATTTATAATATTTATAATTGATTATTTGTAATATAGATATAATATTTATATATTTTTATAATATATGTACAATATTTATATTTTTATAATATGTATATAATATTTACATGTACATTTATATTATAATATATAATATTATACAAAGTATTTGAAAA
>NW_020213609.1:329-1000 GCF_003070985.1 Temnothorax curvispinosus | reverse complement strand
ACCGTTGTCGAATTGCCTACACGGATACGGACAGTCTGATCTATTCGCTGGAGTGCGAAGACGTGTACGAGCTTATGAAACGCGACGTGCACAGGTTCGACACGAGCGATTACGCGGAGAACAACGCGCACGGTATACCGCGCGTCAACAAGAAGGTGCCAGGTTTGATGAAGGACGAGAACAACGGCGCGATCATGACGGAGTTCGTGGGCCTCAGAGCAAAGATGTACACTTACAAGGTACTCGGACGCGACGACACCAGGAGAATAAAAGGCGTCAAGAGAAACGTAGTCGCGAAGAGGATCACGTTCGAGGATTACGTGGAGTGCCTGCGGTACGCGCGCGAGCTGAAGACGCGCCAATCGTGCATACGCTCGACGCTGCACAAGGTTAACACCGAGTCGGAGCAAAAACTAGCCCTCAGTCCGCACGACGACAAGCGATACGTGACGTCGAACGGCAAGGAGACGCTTCCGTAGGGACATTACAAAATACCGTTGTAAAAAAAAAGGGGTGAAACAATATTGTACGCTTTAAAAATTGTTTTATCGTAAAAATCAACAACACGTAAGAAACAAATCGACGAATGTGTAAACTTTTATTGACAATAAAGTAAGCGTTGTCTACTAATGTCTAAGTATTTCTTTCTTTTTACAACACAGACGCCTTAT
>NW_020213609.1:0-229 GCF_003070985.1 Temnothorax curvispinosus | reverse complement strand
CGTGGGCCTCAGAGCGAAGATGTACACTTACAAGGTACTCGGACGCGACGACACCAGGAGAATAAAGGGCGTCAAGAGAAACGTAGTCGCGAAAAGGATCACGTTCGAGGATTACGTGGAGTGTCTGCGGAACGCGCGCGAGCTGAAGACGCGTCAGTCGTGCATACGCTCGACGCTGCACAAGGTTAACACCGTGTCGGAGCAAAAACTAGCCCTCAGTCCGCACGAC
>NW_020213608.1:0-11800 GCF_003070985.1 Temnothorax curvispinosus | reverse complement strand
ATGACTCACCTGGGGCGAGTTCCCGGACGGTCCGCCATTTCGGTACCCGGGCTACGGTTCTCACCGGGACCCGGCTCCGCGGTCTCGGCGAGGTGCCCACCGATGTCAGGAGTCCTCGACGCAGATGACGTCCCTAATGCGAGTTCGCGGACGGCTCCCCATCTTCTTTCCACGTTCCCGCACCGCGTCGCCACTCCGCATGCGCGACTCGAAGGCCCCCTGCTTTAGTCAGGGGCGTATTATTTTACCGCCGAGCCGTCGGTTCAGAAGTTTCGCGACGGTTCGCCATCTTTTTTATTACTGGCCCGATTTTGGTTCTGACCCGCGTGTCGTGCTTCGCAACTCTGTCTTAACGATCAGGCCTGTGCATTTTACGCGCGTTTCGTCTATTTAAGAAAAGTGCGGACGGTCCGTCCGTTTCGCTGTACGTCATTTTTCCGCACCGTGGAACGTCCCAGCTACCTCGAATCTGCGTCGCTGAAAACTAAACATCCTTATATCTACTCATGCGCCGGATGAGGTCATTCTCCTTCCTCCTAAATCGTCAAAACAAACAAAATTCAATCGATAACGGCCGCTGCCGGTGACCTCATCCTCGGAACGCTAACGCTTGTCTTAATGCTAATTTGGACGTGACTCCGCCTCGTCCATCTCCGCAACACCGCTACCCTCTGGGCTCCGGAAGGAGACCGTGGATCCGTGGTCCCCTGTGGCGGGTTCGCTCCCGGTCGCTCCCTCGTCCGCCATCGCCTCGGGAGCGCGCGTCTCTACCTGCGTCCCCGTACTCTGTAAGGGCGAGACCGTCGCCTCGCGCGCCGGTCCCGGCCGTCTCACCGTTTCTACGGTCGGCATGGCCGCGCCGTCCGGCTTCACCCGCTTCGCCAGTAGACGCACTGCCTCCTCCGAAAGACGTCGCAACACCCCTTTAGGTGCCTGGGGACTCGCTACGCGAGCCGCGCTTGCGCACGGTCGCAAGGTTGTGACCGGAACAACGATTGATGATGTTAAAAATCAAAATATAGCTACTTACTACTTGGGCTGAATTATACGGTCGCCACTCTATTTTAAGGCTCAAATACAGAAACCTCTCGCTGTTGCTATGTCCCTTCCTTCCTTCCAGCTTAATGGTCGCCGTGTACTGCGCCGCGAACGTGTTCAAAGTCGTCGACCACGCCCTGTTATAACGACGAGTATTTCCGGACGTATGGATAGGAATTTCACTGGGATCACGATTGAAATCACTTATTTTAGTAATAAAATGATTAACAATTTATTATTCTCCTCACTACAGCAATCTCCGTGTAGGAACAGACGCGTTCGCTCGATCGCGTGTTTCATACGTCGAGGGTTATCGAACCGCCGTCTCGCTTTCTATTATCACTTTCGTGTTTGAGGATCTGATATCCCGGATCGCGTAATCGCTTTAAACAATCTCTCTTTATAGAATAACTCACGCTAACAGCGCAAGCAATCAACGGGATTAGCCGGCGGACACGTGTTTTGTCACGCAAGGTTGTACGCCACGTAGTCGCGCAACGGACTATCCGCGATGAAATATCACACGCGCTTATCGTAGGCGGTATACGGGATAAGCAAACCGAAATCGAATTTGTTACGCGCAACGCTCGAAGTGTTGACGCTTCGATATCTCACGGCGAACTGTCCACGAGGGACGGGTGTGGTTCTCCCACCTAGGCGCGACGCATGCGCCGTGACGCGCAAACGGGCGCCAAGTTCTCGCATTGGCTAGTCTTGCCCGCAGTGTAGCAGGTACGACTCCTCAAACACTAAAAGTGTAGTTCGAACTGTGCCGAGTCGTTCTCGTTGACTCGGCATCTACACTTTTAGCGAGATGCCGCTCCTTTAGGTGCAAAGACGCGAATTGGCTATCGCCCGCGCGTGAACCAATCGCGCCGCTGCACCGCGAATCTTCGCGTAAGCGGACTTAGAGTCACTAGGCTCGCACCGAGTGACTCTCCACGTATGAAAGTCATTTTAAACGAATCTCTACGAAACCAGGTAAGTACGCGTTAAACGCGATTGTAATTAATCTTTTTCTTTTTGTTTCAGGTGTCCCGGATCGTTTGAGGAATTGTCTCTTTTAATATCACCGGCGGTGATCAACGGTAAGTATATAATAAGGTAAGTATCATAATAGCGACTTAATTAATCGCATGCATAAAGAATAATACATAAGTAGTCTTAATATTGACAGGGAAAGTTAAAAAGTTATCAAATTAAAGAATACAAAGTCAAAATGGCTCAATTCCGTGCCAAAGTGTAAAAAGAACATAAAAGTGTTACAAAGTGTAAGTCAAAATAAGCAAAATTGCAACAAAGTGTAGTAAAATATAAACGTACGCCTGGAACGAATCCATTTGGCTCTAAATAAAATATTGAAATTAAAAAAGTGTATTAAAGTGTTGTTCGGTGTAGAACCTTCGTTGGTTCGGTTCGCACGCTCGCTGGTAACGCGTTTATGTATAAAGTGTAAGAAAGTGTATCAAAGTGTAATAAAAATGTAACGCCTGTGTCGGCTCGTCTTGCACGCTCGCTGGTAACGTGCTCAACTGCAAAGTGTAGTAAAGTGTACAAAAATGTAATAAAAGTGTAACGCTTGTGTCGGCTCGTATCGTACGCTCGCTGGTAACGCGCTCAACTGCAAAGTGTAGTAAAATGTACAAAAGTGTAGCGAAGTGTATCACCTCTTTCGGTGTCATTTTCACGCTATGTTCTCAACGCTACGAGTGTAAAAAGTGTAATAGTGTATCGCAAAGGTGTAGGTGTGTCATTCCCCTGCGGGATCGTTTAAAATCATTATGTATGTTGTGAAAAGTGTAAATAGAACAAAAACTAAGAACGGATCTGGAAAATTGATAATTAACGGTACGAATATAATCGTAGCGACCACTAGGTATTCCGAAAACTTCATGCTTGATTGATTCTACGGTAATTAATGATATTGTGAACCGGCTTTATGCGAATACACTAGCAGTAGGATTGAAACTATCGCTATCGCGAACAAACTGAATATAAAAACTAATACAATTATTCGGAACTTGTCCGAGTCCATCTTTTAATCTAAATCTGTGCCCTCTGGCTTAATATCGTCTGTAACGACAGGTGAATGACTGGATTAAAGTGTAAGGAAATATAAAAGGGTTTATTTTTATGTGTGTTAACAATTGTAGTGAGTAAGTGTATAAAGTGTAACGAAAGTGTAGCCGTGCTACTTCATTCAATAGTAATAATAGATATAAACGTAAAAATGAGTAATATAATATCTCTAATATCACGGGAATGTTAACCCTGCTTAATCCTATAAGTGCGTTCTTGTAAAAATTAATACAAAATAAAATAAAATAATAATAAAGTAATTTTCTCACAAAATCGATAAAATAAAATTAAAATGTTCAGTTTCCAATAAACGACAAGAACCACTTGTTTACAATCTTTCGTACTGCGTAGCCTGCGATTCTTCCAAGTCAGGCTGCTGCCCCTTCTGCACCTCCTCGCATCCGGGTGGTCCGGCGGGCTGTGAACCCAACAGTCTGCTGATTTCCTCGTCGGCCCGCTGAGTCAAGATCTCCGCGATCATCTGGCTGTCGGCCTCGCAAAGACCGCTGTCGAGCTCCCCGGTTACCTGGCTGCACTTCTCAGGCACCGGTGTAGCTGGCCTCGGCTCCTTCTGCTCCCTGGCGGTGTTGTTCCTCGCCTGCGACATGTTTGAGGTGTCCAGGCTCGGTTCGCGACTGATCTGGGGAACGGACGTTTTAACGTACGGTTCCAACGTTAGGTTGTGACCGGATCAACGATTAATGATATTAAAATCAAACACATGCCACTTACTACTTGGGCAGAAATTACGGTCGCCACTGTATCTTTCGGGAAATATACAGAAACTCTGTTGCTATGCGGTGCCCCGTCCTTCCTTCAGGCTGTGCGGCCGCCGATGTACACGACGCGGACGTGTTCAAGGCCGTTGGCAACGCCCGGTTTAAGCGCACGTGTGACACGGAATTACGGAGAGGATATTCACTGGGGTCGCAAATAATCACTCTTTGTTTATTATAAACAAATAATAGTTTAATAATTTCACAGTTACAGTATCTCGTTACACGCACGGACAGGTTCTATCGCGCGCTCACTCGCGTCGATCGTTAACGAACACTGAGTACCGTCGTTTCGAGCTATCTCGGTTAATACCGGTTAACGCGTGGTTAATCGTCGCGTAATTATCGTATACGGCCACGGGATAAGCATACGGGATCGAGTATTGTAGCGCGACACTCGAAAGATGTGTGCGCCTCGATGTTCTTGCGTAGACTGTCCTCGAGCAATGCATCTAATTAACGCACTTATCGTAGGCGAACACGGGATAAGCGCACCGTCTCGAGTTTGTAGCGCGCGACGCCGAAACGTGTGCACGCCTCGAAATATTCCGGCGAACTGTCCGGGAGGAACGTTACTCATCCCCCCACTTCGATGCTTGCGCAGGCGTGTTGCCTCGCTTTCGCGCGCGGAACGGTGAATTCTCGCGCGCTCTCCTATTCAACCTATCGCGTCGCTTGGTGACGAGCGACACGATCCCTTCGGCGCTTATCCTATTGGCTGAGCCGATCTTATTGGCTCAGCTCAGAAATTAACTGAGATACTGCATTGGCGTTGCAACGGCGGACATGGGCTCTCGCTTTCGGACGCGGCAACCAATGCCAGCCGTCGCAATCTGCACTATGTGCAAACTCGCCGCAAGTCACCCGGAACGATTTCCGAGTGACCGAAAATGGTCCTTTTGACGTTCCCTCATTTAACCAGGTAAGTAACATATCACTAGAATAAATCTTTTATTAATTCTCCTTTTCTTTCAGGTACCGGGTCTTCGCGGGATCGTCTCGCCCAATCAATGGACTGGTGATCGTCGTCGGTAAGTATCCGAACGGTAAGTATATAATAAAGTATAATAAAGCATCGTACGTGCTAAAATAAAATAATACAACTTGTTTTCGACAGGGAATATTATAAAATTACTGAATATAAATCAAAATCGCGTCATCGAACGGATTCACGCTTCTACGAGTCTCGCTCGCTTCTCATTGGTCGGTTTACACGTTCTAGCGGTATCGAGTCGCTTTTCGCGCTCTTATTGGCTCAATGCCTTTGTCGTTAAGGAATAAGTATAAAAATTAATAAAATTGTAATAAATAGCCAGGAATGGATCCTATTGGCCCTCATGCTGCTGAGAATCTAATAATCACTTGAATGGAATGCAAATTAATACAAACTTGAATATAACGCACCTGGTCTTTCGCCATTGGTCGTTTCGGTTCGGCGTTTCGCCTTTACTGCCATACTTCTAATAAATGAATAAAATACACTTAAAATAATGGTTTCGGGACTCGGTTGGCCCTCGCTCGTGCTCGTGAGCACTTCTTTATCGCAACGCATGCTCGATCACTCAAGGCTCCTCGGGAATCAGTGGTGGATCGATCTCGAGGGTGAGCAACAGGATGTAGAAAGTATACAGAACGTTAATCATGGTGACTGTTTGAACGTCTGGAAAACTAAGTATTATTGGTACGAATATGATCAGAATAACTACCAGGTATTCCTTCAGTCTCATCTTGCGATCTTTTTAATCTTTCTCACGCTTGGTAATAAGGAACAGCTTTCGCCACGTTGGAATACGCTAATAGCAAAATACAAATTATGGAAATAGCAAATAAAATAAATATGAATAATAAGACTAGGATCTGAAACTTATCTGAATCTATAGCTAGCTTTAACTAATGAAATATCGGCCTCTGATTGGCTCTTTCGAATAAATTTATCAAATGCAAGTCTCTACTCCAGGGAATGTGTAGGATGGATTTTTAAGGATATGGTAAGTTTTGTTATTAGCCTGAGTGTCTTTTTTAATCGTAAATCGTCATGCCTTACATGCTAATCGTCGTATGTGACTCTATATAAACCAAAGTAAATAAAATAACCTTTAATAATTGCACTTGCTGCATAAACTGTAAGAACTTTATAAAACTGTCAATTATGAATGATTCTTTAGTAAACTAAAATAAAATTATAAAATTAACGCACACATAAAATTATATCGAAATACGCGCCGCGCGGATACAACTTAAAGTTCCAGCGTACGCGGTTGACTACAGGGAATCGACGTCTTCTTCTCTGCCCTCTCGGCCTCTCGTGGATAACCGGCGTCGTCCCCTGGTGCCTCGCTTCGTCCAGCGGGCTGTGCGTGACTGTGGATAGCCTCGCTATATCCAGCGGGCTGTGTTGTCGTGTGGAGAGCCTCGCCTCGTCCAGCGGGCTGTGTGGTTGGTTGAATAGCCTCGCTCGGTCCAGCGGGCTGTATGATCCCTTCAGATATAATGGCTTGTGCCACTGCCTCCGGAATCGCCTCTAGGATTTGCGTTGACGCCAGACTCTCGAAGCTGCAGTCGTCAAGCTCGTCCGTCTCCTTGTTTAATTGATCGATTGTCGTCTCCGCGGCTAAGTCCTCCATGCCTCGCGCCTCTGGTTGGTCGGTCGGTTGGCAGTAACCTCCGCTGACTTGTTCCAGGTTCGACGATGGGTAGGATGATCTAGCATCCGATCCCAAGGTTAGGTTAGGTTGTGACCGGAACAACGATTAATGTTATGAAAATTGAAATATAACCACTTACTACTTGGGCTGAATTATACGGTCGCCACTGTATTTTAAGGCTCAAATACAGAAACCTCTCGCTGTTGATATGCCCCTCTCCTCCTTCCAGCTCAACGGTCGCCGTCTTCTACGCCGAGGACGTGTTCAAGGCCGTCGGCCACGCCCTGTTATTGCGTCGCGTAATATACGGAACTTGGATAGGAATTATTATTGGGCCGAGATATAATCACTCTCGTTTTTATTATAAACAAATAATAATTTATTGTTCCTTCACTTCTACAAACGTATCCCACGCTCGGGATTAATCCTCCTTCCGAGGGTGTATTTCTAAACGTCGACTTACACGAATGGATCGTTATCCCGTATCGCGTATCGAATCGTTATTAATCACGCTGTTAACGCAAGCGGTCAACGGGATAAGCCACGCCGGCTTCGATTTGTTTCGCGATCACCGCAACGTGCAACCGCATCGAAGTTTCACGACGAACTGTCCGGGAGGAACGGGTCGAGTCTCCCCACTTTGAGGCAACGCATGCGCCGGTGTGCCTGTCTGGGCGCGAAGCCCTCCCATTGGTTAGTCGTACCTACGGGTGTAGCGCGGTACGACTCCTTCGACACTTTGAGTGTAACCGGCGCGTAGAGACGGTTTCTCATGCACTCTATCTCTACACCCTGAGGAGTAGCTCTCCTCCCAAAAGTGCAACGTCGCGAAGGGCTATCGCCGAAGCGTGAACCGTTTCGCGTCGCTGCACCGCGACGATTCGCACGAGCGAATCAAGAGTCACTCGAACGGTATCGAGTGACTCGGGAAAAGTTACACGGACGAATCCTATAGAAGCCAGGTAAATATGAACGGTCATTGCGTCCGTCATTAATTATATCTTTTCTTTTCAGGTACCTGGGTTCATCGAAGGAATCGTCAAACGTAATGTAACAAAATGCATCGGCGATGCTCAAACTTGCACCTTTTGGTGTAAATACGGTAAGTACATAAGGTAAGTATCGCGTCGACTTAATTCTATCGCGCGTACATGAAATAATAATAATCAAACTTAAAATTGACAGGGAATATCAAATTAATAATAAAAACATGCAAATGAAGTTAATTTGGCTCTAAGCCTTATAAAAGTGTAGAGAGAACACTAAAGTGTAGAAAAGTGTAAGTAAAATGTATGAAATTAATATCAAATGTAAAATGTAATAAGTCTTAGCCTGGAATAGCTCCATATTGGCTGTTCTCTCTCTAGTTTGTTGTAATTAATGAAATAATGATAAAATATAACGGTTTTACCCTAAAGTCTATCAAAGTGTAGTAAAGTGTAACCGAAAAGTGTAGAGCTCGCGCTGGCTCGTTCCGCAGACCTAATCTAAGTCATTTGTACGGAAAGTGTAGACAAGTGTAATGAAAATGTAGAGTTCGCGCTCGCTCGTTCCGCAGACCTAAGACTAAGTCGTTTATACGGAAAGTGTAGAAAAGTGTAAAAGGTGTAACACCCTTTTCGTCCGTTTGTATCGTAAACGTGTTTGTCTGGTGTCTAAGTTCAAAAAGTGTAACAAAGTGTAACGTTTAAAGTGTAGGTACATCAATTCCCTTCAGGATCCTCCGGATTGTTTAAAATCACGATGTAAAGTGTAAAGATGACGAATAGCGTGCAAACTAAGTATGGATCAGGGAAATTGAGTATCATTGGTAAAAAGATAACTATTGAAACTATCGCGTACGTTGTAAACTGCATTGTTAATGTTTTATGTGCTCTATGGCGTGTAATACGGTTCTGAAATCGATCTTTGTGAATAAACTAATAATAATATGCAAATCAATGAAATGGCAAAAACAATGAATATAAAAGCTAATACGATTATCCGAAATTGATCTGAATCCATTATGGATCGGTTATTAAGTAATTGGGTAAGTTTAAGGTGGGTTTTCAATGTATTTTGTATGAATCGTCTTTATTAATCCGTTTTCTGTATGTTTCGAATGTGTTCGCTATGTTTGTGTTTAGAGTGTATTAAGTGTAACTCGGTGGCACCTTGCCCCGTCGCAATCCACGTGTATGGATACTTAAAATAATCCTTAAAATAAAATTGCTGCACTTCGCGTGCCAAAGACTCTAACTAATAAAACAATATTATAAAAATTCTCGAACAACACGATCAAACTCTTTGTGCGTTCTACGCTTGAATAAATGCAAATAAATTGAAATCATAATATCAAAAATCACACAATATCCAAATAATAATAATAAAAACAATATAAGTTTCTCGACACGCATGCCTTTAGAGCTCGGTGTAGCTCTGCGAGGACTGCACCTCCTCCGCTTCCATCTGTTGGCTCTCGTCCCCTGGTCTGCTCCCCGACTGCTCCCTCTGCACCTCGGTAGAGAATATCATTGACCCAGGAGATGCCGTTTCACGTATGGGCGTAATGCCCCATGCAAGCAGCCTCGCAACCTCCTCGTCTGCAATGCGTTCGTAATCGGGTGGCACCGATTGGTCCACCAATGGGTCGGTCAAACTCTGATGAGTCTGCTGTGTTTGTTGTCCGGCACTTTCGGGTTGCCCCTGCTGCACCTTTTGCTCGCTCTGGTCCCTCTCTGCTCGCTCGGGTTCCCGGGACATGATTAGCGGAAGAATCCCGACTCGCCTGAGGAACGGGCACTTTATCGTACGGTCCCAAGGTTAGGTTGTAACCGAACGGTACTACTGGATGCACGAATCAACGCTACGTGTCCTTAGAAATCAACGGTCGCCACTCGGTTTGACCTTTGAACCACCGAGAAGGTAAGTATCGAACGATATCTCGAACTATCAATTAGACTAATTCTCTTCTTTTTTCAGCTTCCTGCCACTGCGGATCATCGCCGTCATCGATCAGGATCGTCGTTGCCACCGGAATCTAGAATCAACGAGGGACTTCGAGTGATCGACGCCAATGGATCAGGTAAGTAGAAGGTAAGTCCAATTTAATAAATTTTCGAAATCTTTTACAAAAAGGAAGTTTAATTTATTCAATTATCTTGATTTCCAGTATTGGTTGTTCACAAAACTTTAAGTCACAAAAGATGTCGGACGCTCGGATACGTGGGCACATACGCCCCGTTTATCTACGACGGACGATCTTATTTCGGTCTAAAAAGGCCGTTCGTCTTTGTAAAGACGACAATTAACGCGTTCCGCGGGCGTTGCCGGTTGTTACGAATGTTGGCGAGCCGTAATTATAGCACTTGGATGACGATTGCGGTGACTTTTCGCGACGAAACAGAGCGAAGTTGATTACGTGTTACACGCTCGAACATCCCCGACAGACTGCCTCGAGCAATCTTCCTCTCTCGGGCTCCCTACCTACGGTGCTTTTTCCCCACCACAGGGTATTCGGTCGCTTTCTCCTCGCGGTAATTTTCCGCTCGCCGCGTTAACAATGGTTGTTTACGACTTTCGGGTCGACAGGTGTGCGCCAGATGTTCGCCGCTACGCAGTTACAATATACGTTGCCCGCTCCCCGCCGAACCCTATGTCCGCGGTGGAAATTTCCATTCGGAGTACCATCCACTCGACGTCCGGAGACGGACCCCGGGTAGTGGTTTTCCAACTCCCACATTTATCCACCCACGACGACGCCGACCCGTGCGCACGACTTCTCCTTTGTCCCTTTACGCGACCCCAGGTCGACTCCTCGAAGAGGATGTTTACGTTGCGATCGCGACCTCCGCCGTTGACGGCGACCCCCTGGTCCGCCTTCGGCGGTCCCTCTTAGCCCGATTCCGGGCTCGTTCCCCGTGGACGACGTCCGGTTCCCGAGTTCCGGCGACATGTCGCCGTATCTCGCGTCCGGGCGATCGGACATTGGCGGCGACCCGCTCCCCGAGTGTACCGGGTCTCATTCAGCGTGACCCGTTGGTTTTTCCCCGCGGATGACGCTCGGTTACCTACTTGACCTCCCGGTGGTCGTAACGCGTTGTTCCTCCGGGCCTGCCGACGACGCCGACCCCTCCTGACGCCTAACCCGTACCTGGTACAATGCCTTCCGCGGCTCTTCCCCGCGGAAGATGTCCAAGTCGCGAGATGGCGGACGGTTCTGTAACTCGGTCGCTGGTTGTTGGATTTTGCCGGCGATCGGATATGGACGTTCTTAGGGACCTCCCCGTTAATCAGGGACGTATTCTTTTACCGCCGTGCCGTCGGTTCAAAAGTTTTTCGACGGTCCGCCATCTTTTTTATCTCTGGCCAGATTTTAACTCTGACCCGCGTGTCGTACTTCACAGATCTACCTTGACAATCAGAACTGTTTATTTGACGCGCGCGTCGCTTAATTACTAGAATTACGGACGGTTCGTCCATTTCGCTAGACGACGTCTTTCCGCCCCGTGGGTCGTCACGGCTCGTACGTCATATTCTCCGGAAGCGTCCCGATCATTCGCGCGAGCGCTTCCCCTGTCTCGCAAGTGTGAGCGGGCTCAAGCCCTGTCGCACCGCCGCACGAACTGCTGTATCCGCACCTTCGGGATTGGACTTGGAACTGCGTAACTGAAAATTAAACAACCTTATGCCTACTCATGCGCCGGATGTGGTCACTCTCCTTACTCCTAAGTCGTCAGAATAAACAAACAAAAATCGATAACGGCTGCCGCCGATGACCCCATCCTCGGAACGCGAACGCTGTACTTAATACTAATTTGGACGTGGCTCCGCCTCGTCCATCTCGGGACCGCTGCTGTTGGTGTCCTAGTCGTCTCCGGTGATGCGTGCGGCTGCAAGGTTAGGTTGTGACCGAACGATGCATAATCGGGCCACGGGGTACGCTATTTTGTCCTATTAGTCATCGGTCGCCACTCGGTTTAACCTTTATATACCGAGAAGGTAGGTATTCGTAACGAAAATCAGCCAAAATGTGAACAATTTGTTTAAACAATTTTATTTTTTCAATCCCGCCACTACTGCTCGATAAGCATCGCCTGAGCTCTGGATACCGCTAGGTATGACCTCAATCGGCCAGTCAGGGATACCTGTTAGCCGGACAGCTGCTTGATCAGGTAATATCTCCTTAACCCTTTGACTTTTCGAATCCCCGCCACGGCTGCCTCCTCTGGGATGCTCTGCCCATCGTTTCCACTATCGATCATTCATCTACCTCATCCGTGG
>NW_020213607.1:0-7262 GCF_003070985.1 Temnothorax curvispinosus | reverse complement strand
AATTTCAATTGACGCCGGCGTCAATTGTGGTCATGCGACCTTCTTGCCGCTGAAAATGAGCGTCGAGCGTCAGCATGAAAAGGCACCTTTAGACTTGGGTTTTAAGCTGCATATGTGGGTCTATGGCGTCCGAGTCAAAGTGATATCTGCTCGAAACTGTAAAACTTGCAAGCCTGTCCGAAAATATTAAATAAACGAAGTTTATCAAAATGACTATAAAATCGTCAACTACAATATAGACAGATGTTTCATGACTTTTTTTAGATTTTTTAAAGTACTTTAAAAATATAGCTTTGACATTTTAATTATTGAATGAATAATTCGACACGACCCGTCGAGAAATGTTAATGACGTTTATTATATTGTATTTCAACTTCATTCGGCTAATAAAATTCTTTATATTATATATATTATATATATATATTATTCATAGACTTACTTTTACTTTAAATTTATTAAATAATGTTAATAACATTATATTTTTTCAAAAACGTTTGTAGAATTATTTATTATACAAATCTGTTTATTAACTCTATTAATTTCGTAAAAAAGATTTTCTGGACCGAGAAACAAATTGATTCGACTTAAAAAAATAAACGCAAAAATATATTAGTGTTTATTACATTGGAACCAAATAGTTTTTATTTTAATTGCAACTATTAAATATACATTCTCTGTAATAAAATATAACTTTTTCTTCAGAATAAATTATTAAAAACGATTATTCCTGACAGAGTTCGCTTGAAACTTTTGAACAGCACTTTCTATTATGTATGTTAATAATTTGTCAACCATCAGCATTATTGACCATCTAGGACTGTATGGTACATCATCCAATACTTCTTTATACAAGGTACCCTGTGATGTCATATGATACACCGATTGCAATGTAATTTGCGGTTTCTCTTTCGGAAATATTGATGAAAGATTGAAATGTATAAGAAAATGGAAGTCTCGGTATTCCAACAATATAGTAATCCAATTAAACTCTATAGCATCATATTCCAGTATGCTGCCACGCTGTAATACAATTAGAATCGCAATAAATTCTTTTCTGCTATCAAAACATTGAACTACACTGCTTATCTGCAACAGAAAGTATGTAGGTATAAATATCTTTTGCCAATTAAATAATCTTGTAAAATGTGAGTATAAGAAATTATATACTTTCTCTTCCATGAATTTTATCACTTCAGGAACATAATCCATTAGATATTTGTTGGGCGGTAATGGTGGAATACGCAAAGATTCTGACCCACCGAAAATATCTTCCAAAGTCTTGGATAAATAAAGTTGCGGCAAAATACGATTCCAATCTGGGCCATAAAATGTAACCAGAAGCATCGCCTCGTTATTCTGTGATTTATTGATACGCGGAGGCAATCGAGAATAATCCATAGATATGCGAATTAAAAATCTTGCTTCTATGGGCTTCGATCCTAGTGGTAACATCAGTACTTCTATATCTTCTTTATATATTTCTGTTTCACCAACGAGTGTGCTGTATTCAAACTGCAATCGATCTCCTTGTTTTCCAAGTAACAGTATCTGGAAATGAATTAAATAATTATAATTAAATATAAACTTTTATAAAAATATAAAGAATGTATTATACATCAAATTTAAGATGTAAATGATGAATATACATCAATGAGCTATATAATGACAGTTACCACTTACCTGATGTTCTTTGTAATATACTAACAATTCGATTAGCACATTCAGCAGTGCATCGATATCATTAGGATTCCATTTAACAAGACTAGGCACCCAAGTAGATAAAATATCAATGTCAGGGTCCATTAAAAAATTCTGATCGTTGAATATGAAGTCTGGGCCCATTTCTGGACATTGTGAATCAAAGAATACATTCCATGCGAGATGTTCTCCAGCATAAGGAATTGACAACTTGAAACAATCATTTTTGTTCCTGTTGCAACTTGATGATACCGAATCCAATTTTATCAAACCATAACAAATGCCTTAAGAAAATGCAATATATCCACAATAAAAAAATAATTTTTAATTATCAAATATAGATAAAATAAAGAATTAACAATAAATAAGTCTTACCTAATCTCCTAGTTTGTAAGACACGCTTCAAAAGCGGCTCTATGTATGAGTCTATGGTACTCAATAGAGGATGTTGTTGATTTAGCATCTTATTGTCAAAGTTGGAACTATAAATCGCATAATCAAGATGAGTGAGAGAGAGATCAATATTTTTCACCACTTTACATCAATTTTTAAAATTAAGCAGCTTTTATCTGGCAGTATTCTGTATATGGTTAGAAACGGATATCTTGTCACATATCATCCCTTTTCGAAGAACTGACATTTAACTTCTGTAGTTTAATATTTCTCGAATGCTGTATAACAATGTTCCAGTCAATGACTATATACTGAAAACAGATAAATAAAGCGTGAAATGTAATATCTCTCCAATGATGCTTATATATACATATGATACATATGTATATATAATGCATATGTATATATATACATATATACATATAATGCAGTGAACGTATATTCGTCAATTTTTAACAATTTTTAACCGGTGCTGTCTAATCTGCGGTCTTTTAATGTTAACTCAGGTTAATTGTTAATTCCCACCAGAAAGAAACCTCAGGACCGTGGCACATAGAAAAACTTTAGGCTTTCGCGAATTGCCATAGGCAGTAGAGTTCCTATAAATTGGACACCCCATTAACGATTCGTGATTGGTTCTTTGATCCGCCATATATTTTAGCCAAGAAGAGCGGAAGATATAAAAATATTTTTATAAGGATAAGTATATATACTATAAATAAGAGATTCAAGTATACATTACATTATATTTATTTATTAAATAAGGTTAGATAAAATTAATGTAAAAATATGTAATATATATTGAAATTAATGTTTGAATTATCTAATTTTTTCTTGTAATTTTAATAGCAATGTAAAACTTAACCTAACCTTTGTTTATGCAGTTAAACTTTTAATACAATTACAGTTGTTATTAATATAAGTATAAAATGCCTGGCTGCGCAGCACCCAACTGCTATAATTCATTAGAAAAAAATTCAAAATGTGTACTTTTCCACTAAAAGTCGACCCAAAAAGGTGTGCAGTTTGGGTTAAAAATACGAAACGGAAAAATTGGACATCAAACAAACATTCGATGCTTATGTCAAGTAATTATTAAAATGGAATTCTTTATAATCTATTTACATTATATAATAATAATTATATTCAATTTTTAATTAAAGGTTCTCTTTGCACCAGAATCTTGGGAACAAAACCGTAGCACATATTATAGCGTTTTTCATTGGCAGAACTGGTGCGCACTCAGTGCGCATTAAGGCCGTTGTACACTGATTTAATCTCTAATATTTAAAGTAAAATGCAAATATTTCGACTGATAAAATACCCAGTACATATTTTACCAAATAGTGCAATAAAGAATATTGAGGATTTCATGATTTAACCCGTTTATATTAAACATACACATTACGTTGATTTGTGTACAACGGCTTTAATGTGCAGTGAGTGCGCACCAGTTCTGCCAAAGAAAAACGCTATTAGTTTCATATACGTTTTTTTGAACATATGTACATAGTTTCTGAACCGTAAACTAGCTGCCGTAAAGCGTCGGCTACAATGGCAGCAGGAGTATACAGTAAGACGTAAGCAGTAAATAATAAGTTATTGACTAATGGGATTTTTGCAATTCAAGAATAATCGACTATGGTTGGTCAATAGCTTACTGCTTACGTCTTACTGTATACTCCTGCTGCCATTGTAGACGACGCTTAAAGAACCATTATTAAGCTGGCCACACACACTTTTTCGTAACAGTAACAGTAGGATTTCGACTAATTGTGTTACTCGATTCGGGAACGTACGGCCGTACGTTTTCAAATCGAGCAACGCGATTGGTCGAAATCCTACTGTTACTGTTACGAAAAAGTGTGTGTCCGGGGCCTTAATGCGGGGTCTACAAATGCGAGTCGTGGGTCGTGGGTCGTGAGTCGTAGGAAATGGACCAATCACAATCGAATTTGAGGAGAATAATCGACTGTGATTGGTCAATTCTTACGACTCACGACTTTACGACTTGTATTGTAGACCTAGCATCGAGCCTAGCATAGAAACGTTTAAACAAAAATGTTTTTAAAACCATGATTTAAGAAACGTATTTTTTACGTTTTTACAGTTAACAAAAATATCTATTTGTTAAATTTTTCTTTCAAAATTATAATTTGCTTTATCTCTCTCTCTCTCTCTCTCTCTCTCTCTCTCTCTACTACTACTCCCAGCCAGAGAGTGAACATATTAGGCTTGTTCGCGTTGCTTGAAATCCCCAAACATTTTTGCACTTGAAATGAGATAAATATATATTCGGCCGTTGGAAAGAGAGAAAGCGAAGATGTTGAGTGCAAAAAGTGCAAGCAACGCGAACAGACTCACTGGTTATACTGTGTAGTGCAAACGCTCGGTCACGGTTAGAGTTCCTATAATAAAGGTGCCAATTCATGGGACGCTAAAAAACAGCGTTGAGCGACGTCACGTGACATCACTATGATGCCAGCGTCAAGAAAGAGAAGTTGGATTTTTCCAACTTCAAGCGTCAAAGCCAAAGCAGCGCGAAGACGCCGAAATTTTGACGCTGTTTTCCTTTTCATGAATTTCAATTGACGCCGGCGTCAATTGTGGTCATGCGACCTTCTTGCTGCTGATTGCGTGGTCTATTTCCTTATGCACATGTGTATGGACCGTATGGACCAATCAATTTTCTTATGCTAAGACTCCATAGACGCGGAAACGCCGTGCGGTAGAGTGCGTTGACCAATCAGAAGGCTGCCGCAAGTCGCCTGCGGCAAAATCAAAATTTGTGATTGGTCAACGCACTCTGCCGCATGGCGTTTCCGCGTCTATGGAGTCTTAGCATTATGCTTACGCATTAAGGTGCCTTTTCATGCTGACGCTCGACGCTCATTTTCAGCGGCAAGAATGTCGCATGACCACATGTGACGCCGACCGCCGACGTCACGTGAACGTCATGAAAAAGAAAACAGCGTCAAAATTTCGGCGTCTTTGCGCTGCTTTGGCTTTGACGCTTGAAGTTGGAAAAATTTAAGCGGGGAGCACACACTTCTGCACAACGCATAATACGTAAGCATAAGAAAATTGATTGGTCTATTTCCTCATGCACATGTGTATGGACCAATCAATTTTCTTAGCAGAAGTGTGTGCTTCCCGCTTTACTACACAGTACAACTATAGAGTATAGAGTGTGGTGTATGGTACTCACTCATGTGTGCTACAGGAAGTGGTACGCTTCTGTTTTTTCTCTCATGTTATAAACAAGATTGTATATAAAATATAAACAAAGTTTGAATAAAGTTTCTTGTTAGTGCATTAACAAGAAGAAGATGAAACAAGTATTATTCACGATCTTTCTCTTAACCATTTTAGCGAAGGGTACAGTATTTTACTCGATACAAAAGGGCGTGGCTTTGAATCATTTCAGCGTATTCTTATATCTATATGTTATTTTGAAATAATAAGATTATTTTTGTCGCAGGCAACAGCTTATACTGTTACAGATGTAACAGTAATCATCCTGGATGTGGAACACCCTTAAATTGGTTATGGTATTGGGGGGAAACTTGCCCAGAGTACGACGACAAGTGTGTAAAGATAATCGAACGGAAAGGAGGTATTCAGTAACTTTATGCTTACTACATAGAGATGACTTGTTAAAATTTCCACCTGGCGTTTCACCCAACATAAAACATACAACGGCATATGTGTATGTACGTGTGCATTTTTTTCAGCGGAAACAATCATTACTCGCGAATGCCTAAGCTCCGTACGTAGTTTTAGAACGGATATTCCTGCGGATCATTACGAAGGCTGTAGACCTGCTGCTAAAGACGTGCGATTAGGCCATTACGTCAATAACAGTATTCATCAATTGGATATTCACCGTGATTATTACGACGAAGTCACTTGGTGTTTCTGTTACTTCGATCACAGATGTAACAGTGCAGAAGTTACGACCGTTTCAATATTATTGGTAACTTTGGAAATCGCTATACAATATTTTATATCTTGAGGCGGTTGCATACACGTAATTTTAGGCGAGATGGATATTTTAGTTTTTATACATTAAAGTTTATAGCATTTAAAAAATTTAAACGCACAAAAGCCTTAATATACAAAAATATTAACATACGACGTATCTTAAAATGGACAGCTGTCGAAATCGATAAAAGCTTTATAGGTATATACACACATACATGCATACCTATATACGTACGCATAACACACGCTCACCGTGCTCCGTGTATATAACAGCATATAATATGCACATGTTGCCTTTCCAACACTGATATGTCAGAGCTTAGATAACAAAAATTTAACATTTGTCTACATATACATATATATAGTTATAATGTACTATACTGAGCGAGCAACGTTAGATATTGTTTTATTAATAATATTTATCACCTGCCATTTGGTTCGTACATTTTGGTGTCAAAATCTTTATCCGCGCGTATTATTTGTTTTAATTTTAAGTGACTCAGTTTAAAGTTATTAGTTATTATGAAAATAATATTGTACTGGGTACATATTTATTTCAAATGACTGACGTTCTCCGCTTTTTATACATCCACATTTTGTTTTATTACACGCGCGCATGCACACGAATATACAAACACTTGTATTTAGTATTGTTAAGTATGTATGTTACATTAGGCCTGTTCGTTTTAACTGAACTTGCACGGTTCACATTTTTTCTTTTTCTCTCCAATGTGAAAAGAAAACAAAAGGAAATATGAGCCGTGCAAAATGTTCAGCTAAAACGAACAGGCCTGTTATTTTGAACATTCCCTTTAATCGTTTATGACATATACTAGTATATTACGTATACATATTGTTGATAACTATTTCCATGTAACAAAATCTATTTATGTGAAGATTGCGTGAACATGTTTTATGTATAGAAATATCATTACATATCGCAAAGCCGTCCATTAATATAGTAGAAGCAGATGACAAAGAAAATTTAAATGACATGTCTCGCAAAAATATTTCTTATCTGTAAAATATAAATTTACCGCTTTTTAGTATTAGATAGTAATATATATTATACGTTTTTTATATAACTTTTTTTAAATAAAATAAACGATATTTCTTTTAAGTATTTTGCCGTGAAACCGTGCTCGTTTATTAATGCAGGATTCGTTGTAGTATGTACTCAAGGAGGC
>NW_020213606.1:165640-171729 GCF_003070985.1 Temnothorax curvispinosus | reverse complement strand
CCATCGCGGTTCGTTTCGTCGCAGACGTCGCAGTTCGTGGAGCGCGTTCGCGGCGGTGCCCGAGACTCCGAGGTACGAGCCGGATAGACGCGCGACCGCGATGAGGATGGGATTGCCGCCGTGCGGCCGACAATGAATCGCGCTGCGAGTCGCGACCGTGGCCGACCGCGTAGCTCAGGCTGCTCAGGTGCGATCGTAGAGCCGGAAACGGAGTTGACCGGCGCGAACGCGGCACCGAGGCGTCACCGCCTCGTTCTCTGACGATCGCGGGACGAACGTCGGTCCTCCCCGAAGGGAAAGAGAAAGAGAGAGAGAGAGAGAGAGAGAGAGAGAGAGAGAGAGAGAGAGTGTGTGTGTGTGTGTGTGTGTGTAAGAGAAAGAGAGGGAGGGAGAGGGAGGGAGAGAACGAGACGCGAGGACTGCGAGGAGGTCCTCGTCGCGCGAGAGCCGTTGCTTTTTTTGGTCGAGCGTCGCCGACATGAGCCAGACGAGCCGCGGGCGAGCGAGTCGCGTCACCAGTCGCGCGAACGGCTGCCGCCCCGTCAGCTGATCGTTCATCGCACAACGAAATGTGAGGTAGCGAGCGTTACCTCTACACCTATCTCTACCTATCTACCTGTCTACTTACCTTATAACTATACCTAAACGTCAAGCCAGAGGACGTCGTGCTTGCTGCCGCGCGCATCGCGGTTCCGATTTACGCCCGGCCCGCGGTCCCCCCGCCCTCCTCCCGCGTGCGAACTGTGAGACTAACAGCGTGACCGCGCGCGCGAAGTGCGGGAAGCGGGGAGCACACTGGCAACCGGTTAGAGTTTACATGGGAACATGGGGAACAAGAATAGCTGTTGCGTCTACTCCAGTCCGCAGGTCGGGCGCAAAGAAGGCGGAGCGAAGATACGGCCCGAGTGCAACTCGCGCCTGGGCCCGGGCCTGGAGGAGCACCTGCCGGAGGGTGGGATTAGCGTAAATAATTTGCAACATATCAGTGAACGCGAGCCGGAGGACTGGGACTCCGATCCGTCGTTGCACCCGTGCGCGGGAACTATCTTCATGGAGCGTTCCAAGAAGTCTATCGAGAGTGAGTAATACCCAGGGAATGGGCGCAGCAGGCTAGTCTTTAATAAACGGGCATGTATTTGATCGCCTCCCGGTCTCTTCTTTTTCCAGATGGCATGGTGAGGAAGAAGAGTCAACATCAAATAGCGGACACAAGGCCTTTGAAGAAGAGTAGCAGCTGCAGTACAATATATTTAGACGACAGCACGGTTTCACAACCTAACTTGAAAAATACCGTCAAATGCGTTGCCTTAGCCGTTTATTACCATATTAAGAATAGAACGTCGCAGCGACAGATCGATATATTTGATGAGAAACTGCATCCATTAACGGTACTAATATCAAAGAGATACGACGTTGTGCATTAGCTGCCTCCATAAACCACTCATCTATTTCTGTATTTTCGTATCTCTTCTCTATATGCTCATTTAATACCAATCGAATTGATTGCTATAGATCAGACAAATCTTAAGATTTTTTCTTACACGATACTTACATCATACTTGAACAGTAAATCTGTCTTTCAGAGGGACGGTGTTTCGGAGGATTATGACAAGCATAATCCGGAGCATAAGCAAATATATAAATTTATAAGGACTCTGTTTAATGCCGCTCAGCTCACTGCTGAATGTGCCATCATAACGTTGGTTTATCTCGAACGCCTACTTACTTACGCGGAGATAGACATAACACCGGCTAACTGGAAACGTATAGTGCTGGGAGCTATTTTATTGGCGTCCAAAGTTTGGGATGATCAGGCGGTGTGGAACGTGGATTACTGCCAAATCCTGAAAGACATCACCGTGGAGGATATGTAAGTTTTTTTTTCAATTACATTTTAGATTATTGCACTTGCTCGTTTTATGAAACTAAAACAAACTGAAGCCCTGAAAGATACGAGTGGAAGTTTGAGATGCTACTATTAACCATATCAATCGAATAAATTTATAACTTCTAACTAGGAACGAATTAGAGAGGCAATTTCTGGAGATGCTGCAATTCAACATAAATGTTCCTTCGAGTGTATATGCCAAATATTACTTCGATCTTCGTACACTTGCGGAAGCGAACGAATTAACATTCCTTAGCGAGCCACTTAGCAAGGAGAAGGCGCAGAAGCTAGAAGCTATGTCCAGAGTTTACGAAGATAAGGTCACAGCCGAGGCTCTACGTACCGGTATTAAAAAGTGGTCCAGCTTAGACAATGTATGCATAGGCGGACCTAGACGTAGCATTGCTATTTTATCTTAAACATATGCACGGATGTAAAAACGGATCTAAACGCAGAGACGCAAACGTTACTGCTCAGATTTTAAATAAAGGTACGTGAAACTTTGTAAAGACATTGTTACCGATCAATTTTAATGATTTTTGAAAGAGATCGTTTGGATTATACCAAACATTTGTGTTACATCTTTGTTTAATTATTGTGGAATATTTGATGTATTATATACATCTCTTGGCAAACTGTTTTTATATATTGTCTAAACTAGATGTAAAAATATCGCATATATACCGTAATGTACGACTAAGTTGTATCATATTTCCGTCGCAAGTATGGTTTGCAATAACAATCTTAAATCTAACAATTATATATGTACTCTAAAATGTAGACGTTTCTCAATTTATTATAATTTCCAACCTTAAATCTAACCGTTATATGTGTACTCTAAAATTTAGACGTTTCTCAATTTATTATAATTTCCAATGCGTTATTCTAGTTGTCTTCATTAAAGAATCGTGAGGTGATCCGATAGAGAAAAATTTCAGATTGGTCTTCTTTCTAGATACAATTCCCATTTCCAAATTCTAGATTCACTTTGATTAACCGTGTTATACCGCTAATTACGGAAAACTATAAATATTAATCTTATTTGGCAATAAATGTCAATATATTTCTGTTGATTGTGCAAAGATTCTACTGTCTGGGACCTTAAAATGTGGATATAACAAAGCATACGAGAATGTGAGGCGTACTGACGAAACAAAGGGTGAGAAAGAAAATGTTTTAGTCGTAGCATTATCTGTACTGTCCTTATGGGAGAAAATAACTTGTGATATATATTAGTCAACTGTTCATTATCCAAAGCATTTTATATATTGACTGAATTTAATAAGAATCAAACTTACGGCTGATTTACTAATAACATTCTAAAAAGCGAAAATGTATACAGCACGCTTCAAATTAAAGATCATTGATATTTGTTAATAAACGCTACGTAATTTATCAAGATAATCCAATTAGAAATTTGTAAGCCAAAGTTGTAATGCATGTCACTTGATATGTCCAAATTATTTTTTAAGTATATTAATATATTTCTTTGATTTGCCTAACTTCTCACTGTCGTGTACATCGAAAGTTTATTATATGAGAGAGAAATTATCATGGATTTAGAAAATGAATTATATACGTTTTTTTAATATATAATATTCCTATGTACTTTCTTTTGATATGTTTCTGTAAGTACACACGTTTATTTGTTTTCATTATTTTGATTTAGAATTATTGCTATTATTATTAGAGTTTCCTTTAATGACAAATGTACAGCATAACAATTTATTTAAAAAAGTTTTTGACACTTAATTCGATATATCGGATTTGATAAATGATTTATGTATATTGAATAATGGTACATAGTGAGAACACCATTTACAATAAGTATATTATAACGTAAATATTAGCAAATCAGCCTTTGTAGCTTATTAAGAATGAAGGGCACGATTAAATTAGTCTGAATAATTGCTTTTATATGGCGCTACTTCCATGGATTTATAATTTTAGATAATGCGCGCGATAAGGATAAGCCATGATATCAGGGTTGCATCTTTTTTCTCTTATAAGATTACTCAGTCTTGCAAGGTTATTCACATTATTAATGATGGAACTTCACTTATAATTAATTTATTTTAACAGGATTATTGAAGTTAACACAATGTCAAGTCCACATTTGTTTGTTCTTTTCATTATGTAATACGTATTACTTTTAGATGCTTTACAGAGATGTGTCGAATATTCATCAGCCTTTAATATAATAGGAAATTATGAAGTGATCACATTTTTATGGCCATAAAATTTCTATAAATACTACTATAAAATATTTAAATCGGACAGCTATGTAAAGTATATGCGTTTCGTATAGCATGCAATTAAATCTTCCAAAGATCATCGAGGAACACGCTCACTAAAAAAAAAAAGAAAAAAGAACTTAGAGGTTGTATCATATTCACATTTTACTGTATAACAAGGTCAAATTGAAATACCATTAATATAACGTGTACCATATATATTACTAATTGACTTATATATGATATAATTTAATATTTTGTACCTACCAATTAGAACTTAAAAATATAAGATAGTCTTATTGTATGACTGGTTGTACGTCTATAAGAATTAAAGAGTGTAATCTGAAGTTCCATTGGATTTTCAGAATGCCCGTTACGGAGGAAGAGTAATTGCGATTTATTATTATTTTTATATTTTATTACACGAAAGTCAGAGTATTGTAACGGTCGAATTTATAATATAGAGCGGCTGCAAAGCCCGATGTATGCGAGAGGAAACGAAACGAACTACGTACGTTCTCAGCTTTTAATGCATTTGTATAGTATATACCGGATGATAAGAGCATGATGTAACGTATTTGCAATTTCTGTCCATATTGCAATTTTTTATTTCGCCTGTCCGATAAATAAAAATATATTTTTACTGCATTACTATATCATAGGTAACTACATACATACGTGCTATGTATGCTGCGAAAGTGTTTATACAACTTTACAGAGCAATTAATACACCGTGCGATGCCAAAATGTTGTTAAAATTATATTGTATAGACTATTGCACACACACACATACACACACACAGGAAGAATGTGTACTGCACTGCGATTTCCAGTTCGTTTTTATCTCTGTTCTAATTTTCTGATAAAAACTAGATCTTTATAGATTTTCACGCGCATGACTATTTTTATAAATAGATATTCATTATAAAGACAATCTTCGAGTCTTATTGCGTCCTGTAAATAAATTGCCGAATTCGTGTAAGATTCGTAAACGTGTGTATCATAAATCGTACCACTTTGTTAGTAGTTACCCGAGCACTAAAAAAAAAACCGCTTGAAGGTGATATTTCATAGGGTCGCCTTTAAGTCTTCCATCCTCTAGCGTCTGTATAGAGTCCTACAATACTTCAACTCCATGTAATAAGTATTATGTTTAACATATTATGAGACCGATGCTTTTACGATACGAATTTGTGATAAATAGATATACCAATACATTATAATATCGTTTTGTACATATATATATATAGATATATAAATATCTGCATAAAACACGCCTGTATCTATTTTCATTGTAAATTTTATTGTCCGATTACAAAGGCAGATATTATAAGGCTATGAAATTTATACTCTGTCACATCTTTCACGTTTACTAAAAAAAAAAAAAAAAAAAAAGGAAAGAACAGATAACTAGGAGTCTCTCTTCTCCCTACATTTTGCCCGATATTAAAAGAATGGATGCTTCCGCTTAAACACATACCGCTTTCATATGATTATCGCGTACGAAGTAGCAATATTCCTTGGGAATGTAAAGCACAAGTCGTTCGCGTTTTCAGCACTCCTTTTTAACACTACATCTTATCCGAAGAATCGCGATTGGAAGCATAGAAAGCGGTATGTGCGTGCGTACGTATGACAGTAAGATGTATAAAACGTGTGCTTCTTTTTTCGCAAAGAAATTATTATTGATAACGATTATACACAGAAATACAATTACGTGTTATTCGACTATGTATACAATGGTTGTATCGAAACGATGATTGTATACACAAGCGAAGTCATTCTCATCTTTCCGAAAAGCGCCAAATTTCTAAAAAAAAAGAACGCAACTTTTTACAAAAATAAATTGTGCCTGAAATAATTTACTTAACCGACATGATTATTTGCATTTGTATATATATATCCTATGCCAAAACTTTTAATATATATATATATATATATATATATATATATATATATATATATAT
>NW_020213606.1:105239-165630 GCF_003070985.1 Temnothorax curvispinosus | reverse complement strand
ATATATATATATATATATATATATATATATATATATATATATATATGATGTATAGATGTCTAAAATGAATATACATGGAATTTTAATAAACATTTCATCTCGTAATACAAAAAGGTAAAACGAACAAAAAAACATCATCTCAAAAGATCACATTGTAAATATCTCTTTCCAGTTAATGTAAGTATCAATAGATAAAAATCCATCAGATAAAAGTATTGCAAAGAGATGGCACGACAAATTGCTCTATTCCTTATGATTAAGATAATCAAAGTGGGAAGAAGTACGTTCTGAATGATTTATTTGATGGCATTTAACGTTCATCCGATCGGTAAATACATATTAATATTATATAACGACCCAGTTCCCCACACTTTCATATTATAAGATATAACAGAAGCATCCCTAAAAAGGACAGTATCGTACTACAAATTCAGTCTAATAGAAACGATGCAAAGAGCGCTTTTTTAAATTATAGGAATATAAAAACCACATAAACTATACAATAATAACTAATTGATCGAACATATATTATTTTATATTTATACATTATGTGTTTCTTATGTCTCTTTGCAGAACATAAGGAAATAATAGCACAATATAGAAAAGATTAAAATACAAATTGTAGTCCGTAGCAGTCTCGTGCTATTTATCGCTGTGATACAATTAGCCGAGATTGACAAGCGATTGCGATAAAAACCTATTACCGCCTCGCACATTGGCATATCCCTCCTTGCAATCTATCGAAAAGAAATTTGTTTGGGGGCGAACCACGATACTGTGTTACATCTTACGTGTATGACACATTCATTGCAAGCATTATAATACGAAGAGAACGTTTACTTTCATCTCCGTCTACTACGAGCGTAGAATCACTGCAGGATATTTAATTGTCCAGTGTTTGTCGCGTAAACCATCCCTTGACCCGGCTGCGGCGCCCATCTGATGCAATTTAGACTAAGATAATTCGAAACCTCCCGGTTACTTTGCAACAATTCCCGGATAAGCACCATGCTCTCCCTGTGACGTTTGATGTCCATGTCCAGCTCGTTTCTCATCCGAATGTCGCGGATCCGCCAGTCGCGAATATGTCTATAACTGTTGGCTGTAACATTATTTCGTCTTGGTATACTATTCGTAGAAACGTTATCATCGAGCATCTCATCGGAGGAATCGTATGTCAATTCCATGGTCGGATCTGTCGACGAAACATTCTTTTCGTCGTCGGGCTGCTTCTCCTGCAGCTTGTAAATCAGAGCCATCGGGAATGGTCTGGCAGGTACGTGAATCCTGCGTGCCAAACCTACCAAGAGATGTTGTTGCGTAGGTGATATCGAAACAGACACTACCGTTTGATCGATATTGGTCGAATAAATCTTTTCTCCCAGCGTTTCCCATTGCAGGCTGTAAATACCTAAACCGAAAAAGTAAATCGTATAGCTTTAGTCTTTCGACAATTTAAAACAATCGAGTTTTTACTTCATTCTATTTCTTTCAATTTCCATGCCTTTGTCAAGTAATGAAAAAATTTCATAGCAATGCACAAAGAAGAGGGTAAGTTCACATTATTTGTATATTGTTTTACTACCCCTTGTGGAAGAAAAGTTATCGTTTAAAAATATCCCCCTGCAAGATTATATTGGCGTAAAAAAGATGCGATACAAAAATAAGAAATTATCCCTTCAAGATAAAAAAAAGTGCTGAGAACACGCGCCCTGAGAAAGAATCGTTAATATATTTTGAGATATATATATATAGATATATATATACACACATATATATATATATATACACATATATACACATATATACACATATATACACATATATATATATATATACACATACATACATACATACATATATACATACATATTTCATGAATAATGGGGATCAACATGCATTCCTCGTTTACCTAATGTGGTCGTCACATTGATACGACCAGACTGCAAAAGCGTCGCCAGCAATTTTCCATCTGTAGATATGTCAATACTGGCATCGTTATGAATCTTACATTCAGGCACCACGACGTTTTTCTCAGCTGAAAAATCGTATCAGGATATATAAGCATACGCAGAAAAAGAGTATGTTTATGGTTAATAATTTGTATTTGACATTTTATACTAACAGTCCGTAATGTCAGGTATGTCACCATTGGAGAAATCCCATGCTTGAACGCGATAACTCTGAATTTCCAACGCTGGATTGAATGGTATACCCACAGGTATATGATGTTCTGAGAAATTATCTGATTTTTACATCTTCACATGTAGTGTATATGCATGTACACACATTCGAAAATAAATTTTGTATTTAAATGCTATATAGAAAATGATCGATTATTGGTGGCAATTTTATACAAAAAACTACGTGGAAAAAAAAGATGGTAAATCTTTTTGAGGTTTTGTTCTTGAGAAAATCGCAATTGTTAATAACGTATCTTATTATTTTGGAACTTGCATAATTTTCACTAACATAAATTATTCAACGTTATTGAAGTACAATTTGAAAAATTCGACATTTCAAGAACAATAGGAAGTATTTAAAGTTATCGAACAAATATCATTCATCTTATTTATACAGTAAGATAATAAATTTATATTATTTCTTTTTAAACTAAATATTATATTTATGTTCGTACTTGAATAACTGCTGTTGAAATAAATTCATCAATTTTGAGAATCAGTACCTCTCGATTGTACCACCAGTAGAAGACCATTCTGTATGTCGTAATATGTGTATTAACTGTATGTATTTAAAAATTTGAAAATAAGTGGTACCAAAGTCCCAATAATAATCGTTTTCGTCATTTCCTGGATCCTGTCCTCCTCCTCCTCCTCCTCCTGCTCCTCCTCTTCCTCCTCCTCCTGTTCCACCACTTCCACTTCCTCCTCCTCCTCCTGCTGCTCCTGCTCCTCCTGTTCCTGATCCTGCTCCTCCTCCTCCTCCACTTCCTCCATCATCACCACCGCCATTACTGGGATTGGCACCCCCTCCAATTCGTGATCCTGTATTAGTCACGAATTCAGTGTAACGGGGTATCCAGGTGGGCCCAACTCGATTGCGCCACAATGTCAGGAATGTTGGAGTAAACACCTAATACAAAAATTAATAATGATCAAAAAAGATTTAGCCTTCAAATAAGCAACGATCGAACCTATTATTTATCAATTTAAAGATCGGAGAAACAAGAAGTGATTCATAAATAGAAGTCAAAAATTATTTGTAAAATATAAATTTTTGCAAGGATTAAGTACAAAATAAGTGCTCTAAATAAAATCATAAGAATAATTGAAAATTCACGGAATGATTCACCATGATTAGTCGTCAGATGATAATCGACTCAGTTTTATAAAAAACGCAATGTCTCAAAATTTATACTATACCGAGGTTCTAGTATTGTTCGATTGTCCAGCCCAACTTGGTCCAGGCTGATCTGTGGACTCGTTTGTCCGATCGTTGTTCCTGTTAGTGGCGTTGTAAAGGAAATTATTGATCAAGAACGGCGGAGGCGTATGTGGCGGAGTTGGCGGCGTGTTCTGCCTTCTTCGCGGATTACCGGAAAGATTGTCCAAGTCATTAACGGGCACGTTGTTCACCTGTAGCTCAGGAACGTTAAATTCTCGTCGGAGAGACGCGCCCTCCCTGTTGTGGGGGAATCTGCGATTGTTATTCGGATCGGAATTGCCGTATCTGTGCAAAGGACGCTCGAGCAATGACGAGCATGCGCCCCGCGCATATTGGCGAGCCCAACGGGTTCTCTGATGTGACGGTCTGCCGCTTTGTTCATCTCCCGATGAAGTGTAAGAAATGTAGTTCCTCCAGCTCTCGCTGGCACGCGTACTGGAGTCAATCTCTTGCGGACCCCTCGATTCGTTGATGCGTCTCACCGCCGGCTCGGATACCGTAGCATTTCTGTAATTCCGCCTGTAGCTCTCATTCGAGTTTCGCGACTCGTTTGCAGCGTCTATTGTACGATTCTCAACTCCCGCCCTGACATCGGCACGTTCGTCGTTGTCGATCGAACTGCTACTTTGGATTCTCTCCACAATACTCTGCACCTCTGCCGACAGGGCGTTTTCAGAAGTTGACTGGCGATTATCTTCGTTTTGTGCATTATCGTCATAATTATTATCGTCACCGTTATCGTTAGGTCTAGCTGTCGCTGGATCGTTGGTTTGATTTTCGGATGCATTATTACCGTTTTGAGTTCCTTGTCGATGACGAAACAGCCGCCTTAATTGTTGCGCCATAAGGCGATAACGTCTATTCCCGTGTACTGAAAGAAGCTCTTCCGCATTTGGCATCTCGTCACGATTCCTCGGAAATCTCTCTCTGTCGGCGCTTCGTCTTGGCGCGTTATCGCTCGCGCGATGCAAACTTTCCGTTTGCAGACTATTGTCAACGCTATTATTACCGCGCGTGTCGCTTCTGTTTTGGTTGTTAACTGATAAATCAGAAGTGAAAGGTCCGTATTGACTAGATTCCAGCTCTCTTCTTGTTATTACCAGCTGTGCTAACAATAAGTCTGTTAGCTCCAGTGCCAGATGTAACAATACGTACAATTCTGAAAAGAAAGAAAAACATAAATCGATATAAATTAACAATTAAGAGATACACAATTTAGAGAATGTAGAAAACATGGGATTACTTTATATAAACATTCATGTTTTCAAGAAAATCAAATATGTCAATTTCAGATACTTTTTCCTTTTTTAAAATTGACGAGTAATATTAACTTCTCAATATTCAGAATTAATACTTTTGAAGATGACACTGCATGTAAAAAAATTTTATCTTGCGTTTCAGGGTTACTTTTTCATGTAGAATCATTACTTTTCCAATTATATTACATTTCAATAATTTATAATCTTACATAAAACACGATAAACTTACTGTACATCTGTTCATAGAGAACATTGCTTTGGGAACCGTTTCCTGATCTCGTTACTTCGAAGAATTGGATCAGAGATCGCACCATCAAGCCGAGGACTTGTCTGAAATAATATTAATTGGTCCGAATATATTACTAATTATTCGCATAACAAAAATTCTTGGAAATAATGTATACTTGCTCAATATCTTAATTTCGTTATAATATTTTAATGTTAATATGTTATATTATAGAATGTGTTGTCCTGCCTACCTAGCTCTTAATCTTGTAGCTTCGCGAATCTCTTCCATTTCCCGATTATCATTCTCTCTATTAGTTTCCGATTGGCGATTATTACCATTCAACCTTCTATTGCTGTTCCGAGCTAAGGCCCTCTGCTGTCGGACTAGCAATTCCAGTCGTAGGATCATTTTTTGTAGATACTCAGATGTATTCGAACCTCGCGTTCTATCCCGGATATCTATATCTACATCTAAATTGTCGTTATTACTGCTGTCATTATTTTGGGATGCATTTCTGCGTAAATGCCACGGTCTTCTGACATGTTCGCAATGACGAAATGGATTATTGGGAGCCTGAGACCTAGAGCTTTGTCTACCACGAAGCGATTTCAGCGACCATTTTAAACGTCTGAAAATTGAAATATATTAAACGGAATAACAATCTATTTTTAGAAAGACAATTACAATGTATTTAATATATTATTTTTTTTTTCAACTAATAAATTTGTGTAAAAAGATTTTTTCACATAAAAGTTACTTTACTTTTTTAAGTAATAATCTAACTATAAATTCAAAATATCACTTGTTTTCGTATCTTTACTAGTTAAATGCATACTTGTTTAATTAACACTTTTAAAACAAAACGCACTGTCTCTATAGAATATATGCACATAAATACCGGAGATATATCTTTTGTCTGGTATATCTCATAGGTTCAGATGATGATGTGGAAGGTGAAATCCTGGCCCTTTGATTCGTTGGATTTCGCTTAAAAGGAGAACTGATTTTACTATCGCCGTTCCTGCTACTGGTCGCGTCGCTGGTCGCGGGATAATTAATATTCGTATTCGATGCCTGGGTCGATCTGCTGGGACCGGCACGATCGAGACCGCTGACGAAACTCGAGATGCTGGGTAACGGTTCCGACTCGGTCGTTATCGCAGTGACCGCCGGTAAATTCGAATTAGCTCCGATATTCGACACGACGCTGGACATACTGGGCAACTGCACGTCACCGTCGGTCGTCAAACTAGAATACGTGTGGTCGTTCATCGCCCGCGCGTCGGTGACGCGAGAATCACAGTTTTGGCAGCGCGAGGTCAGCCGCGCGTACAAGCCGTCCAGCATCTCGTTCAATTTGAGACACTGCATCCGCCGTAATTCAGCGTCGCTCGGAAGCAGATTCGAAAGACTTATATTGCTCTCCTCGACATTACGGGTGCTGGACGTTGGCTCGTCCGCGTGAGTCCTCTCGAGGCCGGTAACTCCGCTCGATGTCGACGGCTGACTCTGATCGTATGATCTCGCGTCAGTACGATCGCCCTCGTTACTTTCCCTCTGATAGTTCTCCAAGAGCGCTTTCTTGAAATTCCTCGCCGATTCATTCGATGAATTTGTAGCCGACGTTGACGGACCAGGATTACCAGCCGCATTGTCTCTTTGCGTCTCTGCCTGATCGCCGTTCTGTCTCTCTACACGGACCGTCACATGCAATGATCGTATTTGTCGTTGTAGATCCTCCCACATTTTGCGCACTTGACACAGCTGGACTATTTCTAAGCGTGCTCTGTTAAGAAATTGAGAAAATTGTTATTTTTTTATTGACACAGGAACCAAAAGAAGCAATACAAAATATTGTAATTCATTTTCTAATGTTGCTTTAACAGTATAGTATTGTATATACTTAATATATACTTAATATATATATATATATATATATACATATAATCTACAATCTACGTAATCTCGTGTTTATTTATTTTATTTCCATTTCAAATGCTAAACAAAAAACTTTCGAAAAGTTATTGCGTTCAAATAAATTCCCGAAAAGTTACAATTCTTGCAGTTTACAATATCGATTAATATTGAATTTTTTAATCAACATTGTATCAAATCTATGCAAAATTTAATCAAAAAACATTTCATCTCTAAATTATTACATTAATTGTAATAAATTCATGATACATATACATACATTAATCATAAAAAATATTAAATTTACATTTTTAAAATATAATTCGAGTTATATAATAGTAGTCATGTAAAATCCCATCATATCGTCAACTTACCGACACAAGCGATGCATGTTGTCGATATGACGACTGAGCAACTGAATCCCTTGTCGAACTCCCAGTGAACTCTCTCTTGGATCTATATTGTCAGCACCGAGCATTATCGGATCTATAATGTAGTCGATATCCGGGTCATCTGCGTTTCGTTGCTCCTGATTCTGTTGTTGTTGTTGTTGTTGCCTGTCGCTCGTTGTCGATCTGCCCTCGCGGTTAGTTACATTAGCGATTCTCGTTGCAACGGGATCGTTAACCGTTCTTGACAATTCCGCAAATCCCGCTAATGTCGCGCGCATTGTGCCCGAATCAGACGTCTGCGATTGAAGGGGAGTACTATCGGAGTTGTTGGTATTGGGTGTTTGATTTTGTTCTACCCTTTGGGATTGATTTTCTCGTAAACTTCTAAACGGGAACAACGGTGGTTGCTCGTAACGAGTAGGATTCGCAGACACAGGTGATAACTGATTCCTTTGCTCTCTGTTATCGTTAATATTTTGTTCTGCGTCTTCCGAAAGGGGCCTCGGTAAAGTTTGTTCGTTCGGTGAGTCGTTGGTATACTCCGAGTTTCTGCTAGAAGTATCCAATTGTATCCATCGACTAGTCCACCGACGAGAGTTCGAGTTGGTGTTGGAGTTCGTATCATCCAAATTTGAATCTGAATTACTGTTTTCCTCGAGCAGCCAATATCCATTCTCCGAGTCGTCTAATAATACTTGTTGGGTAGTATTATTGTTTTCCATCCGGTCCGCATGCAAATTTCGAAGGATTTGCAGAACATCTATCACTCTCCTGAGTAAAGGTGAATTTCTAAATGTTAAAAATTTCAAATATATGACATCTTCAAAAAGTGTACATAAAATATATGATGGAAAAAAATCTCAACAAAATATATTAAAACTTAAAACTTAAAAATAAAAAAGATTCAATGAAGTATACTCACCCTTGTCTGCGACTGAGTTCTTGAGATCTTATTTCTTGCATATTTCGCGTAATCCTTGATGTTCTATTATCTTGGTTGTTATCTTCGTTTAATTCGTTATTTAAACTGTCAAGTAAATTGTTCCTATCTGTTTCGTCTAATCTGGGAGAACTAGTTGTCGCTTCTTGATTTTGCGAGCTGCTCGCTCGTTGCGCGACGGGTTTGGGGACATTTGGTTGAAACGCTGAGTGAGTTGAAACTGTAAAGTTAGATGCGCCATTACGGGATGTCGATGCTCGCGAATAACCTTCATCACTCGAAGATGAGGTGTCTTCTAGAATAACAGAATATAGATTTTAAGTCAACAATAGTAATCTTATTTTTCTATTTTATATACTTGCAGTTCTGTTCAAGTAGAAATATTACCAATATAGGATAACGGCATTGGTATGGAAAACTCAATAGGCCCCAATTTACGCTTTCGCCGCCTCGGCGGTTCGTCCTCCGTGTTCAAGGCATCAAATCGTCTTCTCGTTGCCCTCCCAGTACTTCTTGATGAAGTACCAGCGTTTTCACTATTATTGGCATTGGCATCGGACCACATCGTGCCACGCTCTTCGTTCTCACCGGCGTAACTTGTGCTAGGAAACACATTGGATTCCAAATCGCGCAGTCTCGAAGACAGCATTGATGATGCGGAACTAGTGCTGGGAACTTGTCCGTCATTCGGAGTAAGAGCTCTCCATTCGGCCTCGGTTAAATTCACCTGCGAAGGGTCGGTCGCGATATGCCGATTTCGCGGCAGAATACCATACATGGTGAATTCATCTCGCAACCGCTCGATCCTAGAACTCGTGTTAGTAAATTGCGCCTCCATATTGTTAAGCGCTTCGATCTCGTCGTTCAGAGCATTTCGAAGCAGCTGAAGGCGAGAGTTACGGTTGTTAGAATGCTCGAATAAAGTCGCGGTCTGCCGCTGTAGCCTTTCCCGCAATTTCTGCAATCGCACCAAGCACGAGCTATTATTCTCGGCGGCGGCGTTCAGAGCCTCTCTCAAATTCTGAAGAGTAGTCCCAATCTCCTCTTGCTCGGAACGTTCCATCAATAATCGCTGACATCGTTGCAACCTTTCCAGATTCGTGTTATTCGCTTGCGCGCTGGAATTCAATTCGTTCCTTAATCTTCGTATAGATGATTCAGTCGCCGCCGATTCGTTTCTATTACTAGACTCCTCAAGATTAGAGGATAACGCTTCCGGCATATCCATGGGGTCAGTGCCACGGTCGATCTTCAAAGAAAATCAACATATTCTTTACACACGCTTGATAAAAGGGAAAAAATTCTAGTGAGATTGCAACATATATAGCTCACAGTATCTCTATTTCTGGAAACGTCGAAGTAACGTCTTACGAGCGTCACATATTGATCGACGAGATCTCTGTAACATAGATTTATTCTTCTTTCCGGATCTTGAGAATTGCTCCCGCGCAACCTTTCGTCCACGCCGAACCACACGTTGTTCAATCGCTGGTTAAACTCGTCCCTGGGACGAGAGTCGTTTATGGCGCTAGATTCTCGATCGCGCCTCCTCACGGAGCTCGGCAAATCATCGTCGTTGCTGTCGTCCGCCGATCTGTTCTCGGCATTGTCCGTGTTCGCTGGATTGCCGGTCGGACGAAGTGGATTTCTCGTAATGCTTGGAGAAGATGTAGCCTCCCTAGTTTGATTCAGTTCTACATCGTAAGGCATAAAACTATTACGATGAATCTCGATTGTTACAAATGGAGTTGCATTAGTTCACAGTATCCGTAATTGACACGATAGTATAATGTACCTTCGGACAGATTTCGTCGCCGATGAAACCGCGTTTCCTCTTGCCGCACGCTGTTTCTAAACTGTTGGTGATAATTGGCAAATCGTGAGAAACTGGACATTTCATGGCCTCTGCGCATAAACAGATACGCACTGAAAAAATTTATATTCAAATTTCGCAAATTTCCCGATGAATTTCGATGATTTTGCATTGTATAATTTAAATACCGAGAAGGTCTGTCTACAGTGTGACTGTCTGCCGATCCTCTTCCGTAAAAAGAGCCATGGTTCCACAAGTGAAAAGGCGAAAGTTCGATATCTGGGAAATTTTCTCGTGGCTGATACCTAAAGTTCCTAATTTTTTCAAGATTAGTTAAAATACAAAGTTATTTGGAATGACGCACATATAACAAAGGAATAAGTAAAAGATACAGATTTTTTGATAAAAAGAAATACAATTCAAAACTGAGATATTCAATTTTACCTATTTGTTTGTAAAAATAATTATAAATAAAAAATAAGATTATTAATAGATTTATAATAAATATTTCATTGTTTTTGTATTCCAAAATTCAAACTTTTTATTTAAAATTGTGAAAAATATCCAGATGTTAATGACAAACAGATCCATATCTAAAATTTATTTATACGCGCAATATTCACGTCATAGTGTTTTTACTTACATCAAACTAGTTCTAAGTAATTGTCCCACGGGAGCCCGATCCCATTGTGATTGTACTTGCGGCGTATTTGCAATGCCTGTGATTAGTTTTCTTCCTAAACTGTCAAAAGCTACATATCTGTAATTTTTACAACGTAAGATATAGTTTCTCGTAACATTTTTTTCCGTATATCATAGTCTATGATGCAATTTCTTTTAAAATTACCTCACTTTTTCTTTGTCAGTCTTTGTAGCAGTTACAGCAAACGGTTGAGACTTACTCCAGTCCCAGAAGTGAATTTCATTATATGTGGCTATAACTAACAATCTTTCAAAGGGATGGAACGCGAGTGAAGCGATAACGGTATGGCTGTCAGCATTCCAAATTTCGCTACCACCCTACACGGACAAATTTGCGTTGTGAGTCATCAAACGCATTGCCGTTTCATGCCGAAGTAAATTATATATAATTCCAAAAATTGTACTCACACTTAAATCCCACACGCGAACTTGACCTCCTAAGCAACCGGACGCTAAGATCTGACTGGAGGACGGGTGAAAAGCTATGCACCAGGGAGTACGTGGGTGTCCGGACAAAGTTCTAATATTCTTTCCCGTTGTAATTTCTGTGATATAAACATTGTGATTCCCATGTGTAGATGCTACCATGGTCCTGAAATTATTGTTTCATAAATCTGTAATTTCCTCTAATGTTCTCCATTGCATTATTATAAATAAAAGTAGCTACTGTGCGCATGTTACTTCGTTCTTTAACTTATTAGCATTACCTACTTTCTAGTAATCACACAACAAAATATATTATTATATTTTGCCCATTGCATCTTACCCATCAGGACTGAAAACCATTAGGAAAGTGGCTCTAGGAACACCAGGTAATTCACATTTCTGCAAATAAACAGACAACACTTAGTATGTTACTTTGCTGTAACATATGTAGCAATAAATATGTATCATTATTAACTCAGCCATTAGAAACTGATGAAGTTGGAGAACAAAAGTCGTTGTAGAAGGCTATTTTATCAGGCATTTATCGTTGTACTACATCTACTTGGGCCTTCACAAATTAGAGATACAGACACACGAAAAACACTGAAGTTACACAAGTTGTATTATACAGCTATTAGATGGTCGGATATAGAAGTATATACCAATTCCTTGTGGTCCCTCAGGACAAAGTTTGCTTCAGCTATGGGCTCCAATTCGCGCGTACTGGTCTTATGCGTCGTGCGTAACCCAAAATCCCTCAGCATCAAATTGCGCAGTATATTGTGCGACTTGCTGCGGTGGAGCAACTCCGGTCTTTTCTTGACTTTCCCCATTTAGCTGAATGTCCTTGCAACACCTCTAAATAAATTGCAAAATATATTACGGCATATAAATACAGCCCTAAGAATATATATATATTTTTTAAGAAAATAAAAGCACTCTTCTGATATACCATAAGTAACTCGTTTGACAAATTTAAATATTTCCTATTACCAGTTCTACTTTGTTTTTCTATCATTATCTATCTTTCCTCATTTTTTTTCTTTGCTATATATTTTCTTATATTTTGTTATCAAGCTTTTTACAGTTTCTATGCCTCAAAATATATAAAATACATGTGTATATTATATATATAAATAAAATTATATATGTACATATACATATATAAATTTATATTTTTCTGTCGTAATTCTCATTCGAGAAGGTCGAGAATAAGTGCATGTAGAAATACTTTCAATTTCGACAAACATCACGGGCCTACTGCTGTCTTGCTAGAGTAATCCGCATCAAAGATATATAATATATTGTTAAGGTAGGTTAAGCTCTCACAGAAGCGCCCATACCGATCCCAACCGAGAATCTCGACGAAGGGCAGCGCGACTACGCGAAAGGATTAGCGGACGCGGCGTTCGTAATTCGGACAGTATTGGCGATCTCTTTCTGGCGGCGTTCGCTCGCGGGGTTCGATCCACGTCGATAAGCTAATTACTGATGCGCTGGGTGGCCCGGAAATAGCAATGTCGTACGAGCCGAGACAAATTCCGAATTTGCGTCCCCTCCCTCTCCCTGAGTCTCTTTCTCGTTCCTCTCGGCCCCTTTTCGCACGGACGGACGGACGGCAATTCCGTTTACCTGCGAGAGTTATCGTTCCGCCAGGATGACGGGCATGGAAGAGAAGGATACGCCTCACTCCGCGTACACGACGAATGTAAATTTCCAATCGCGTATCCTATCGAAACACATCGTTGTCCTCCATTAGCTCGTTCGGACGTTCGGAGTATTGTGGACTATCGCGAGGCACTGCGGACCCTCGGGCCTCGAGCTCGTCGGTCACGATGTTTTTCGACTGATTAAATTCGTGGTGCATCGCTAGATGACACTAATCTTACGAGTGGCGCGGAGAGGGGGGAGAAAGAGAAAGAGAGAGAACTAGAGAGAATGTGTGTGTGTGTAAATAAAAATGCAATATTCTCATGGGAAAGCAAGAACATAATTTTAATCTTCTTCAATTAAATAATTTTAATTATTTTCTATTATTTTTAATTGATAGTACAATTTTTATTGGCGCAAATCGCCTATTTATTTAACATGTTTGATATATACTAGAGGGAGTTTTTCGTCAATAAACAAATAAATAAAATTTGAAAGTATTTATTTATTATAATAGAATATGCCTTGTAAGCTTCCATCGCGCCTACACAACAGTATATATTTTATACATTATAAATTTCTCTTTGATATCTCATAATTAAATTCTTATATAAGTTCTTATATACAATTAGGTAAAATAATTTTTGTAGAAATATATTTCCGGCCCTTTCTCCCTAAAATAACATTACGAATATATACAATTGAATCGCTTGACTAGTTAATTTAAGCTGGAACATGATTGCTGAAAACACAGACCCCTCATTCTTTCAGACATGTACGCGAGACGAATTAAAGCGGTCCTTTGCCTGCCGTTGTGACTTAGTGATCCAATATGCGTAGATTGCCTGATACAATTTTATTTTCTAAAACGGTTCCAGAAGGTAGATCTATACGTTCCCCGTGATTGGCGATTATAATGACGGTGCCTTTCAGCGTTACTCCTTTTCCGAAAGTGACATCGCCCGACACCGTCAAATGATCCAATTCGAGGAGATCTGGTATTGTCGGAAATCTGATGAGAAACTCTTTCACCTGTAAGAAAGGCAAAAGAGACTTAGACATCGCTATAATGCAGTTAAAGAGTTACATGAATTTTAACCAAGATTAAAATAAGAGTTAGTCTTACTGACTTTTGAAAAGTGATTGTCTCCTAATTTGATGAGAGGCGTTGTCGGGAACATCCTTTGAGGACTCATCACAAGAGATCCGTTGCGCAGTGTATATAAATTGCTCATTACGAGCATCAGATCAGAAGTCTTTTTCACCGGCAAGAATCTACTGCGCGGTACATTTATACCTGTAGCAAATAAATAAACATTTTTAATTAATCACAATCGTGTACAGAATTGATATAAAATAAAGCAGAATCCTTGAAGAGATAAAGAATTCAGATTAAAGAATAAAGAATTATTTTTATTAAAGCAGGACTGTTATCTCTTTAAACATACCAACACTTCCTTCGAATGATTTCATAGCGGCTCCTACAGCTGTTTCAAGTTGTATTATATTTAGGCCATTGGGAAAAGTTTTGTTGTTTACAATTATCTCCATATTCAACGCTTTTTGCTCAAGCACTCTCTCAATAGCTGTTAAAAAAAACGACATATGTTAAATACGGCTTTAATATTATATGGCATACATGATATTTATTTATTATATGGCATTTATTTATTATGTGGTATGACAAATTTAAATATACATACCACTAAGTTTAATCCAGAGGTTGTTAGTGTTGAAATACTTAAATGTCTTAATGGACTTAAAATCGTCGATATGATCCTTGGGAACTTGAGCTATTTCAAGGAGACGAAGTTTATCCTCGTATTTTATAAGTGTACCACCCTATAAAATAAAATATATGTATAATTAGGTCTGTCTCATAGCGCTATTCCAGACATATTCTCCAGACGTACTTCTCACGAAACGCACCTTGACATCCGCTCGCGTTTTGTCGGTTACTTCCATCACAAATTCAAGAGATGGTTCCGGCCTTTTACTCAACAACGACTTCAAGATTTTAATATCCACCGTAGCACCAAGATTATCTATGTTCGAGATAAAACAATATTCGCGGCCCTGGAAAGAATCAGAGTTTCTTTTAAGCGGATTGTTGCTATTATTTACGAACACCGAAAATGAAATCTCGTTACCTCACGAATGAATTTTTTAAGTAAACCAGAGTTTTGGAAACTCTCGTAGAAGTCTCCGTGGCCGGGTGGGTACCAGCTGTTAACAAATTATACATTATTTTGCATAAACGTTTAAAAAAATATTAATGGTGACTTTATGAGAACTGTCTTACGCTTCTATATCCTCATCGATTTGACAGTGCTTAGCGATCGGGAGGAGGGAATCCCTGTTTATGCGCGGATAACAGCTCTGATTAAAAGTGTAAATATCTATATCGATTCCTTTGTACTTCCTAATTATCCGTTGCGTATCGTCGTCCGTGTTGAACGAGTTCATCAGTATGAGTGGCACGTTAGCGTTATACGTTTTATTTAGGTGCTGTTACAACAGAAATGCATTATCAATTATTATTTATTGTTATAGTCTTATAACTAATAAGTGACTATATATGTAAATGGTAAAAATAAACTGTTAGCTATGATTATTTTGCGATACCTCGATTTGTTGAACGGTAAGATCAAGAAACGTGAGTCCATTTCGCACAGCGATAACGGATTTCGGCCCGTGGCATCCCATGCTCGTTCCAAGACCACCGTTTAATTTGACAACAATCAACTTGTCCAGCAGCTCCTTCACCTCGTTCGTCTCCGGCGATGGCAAGGAGTTGTAATCCTTGACCTATGAAAAAAAAGATTTCGACTTAATTTGATTTTCCTAGTAGTTAATAGAATTCATTAATCAAAGCAGACTGACAAGATACGTCTCGGAAAATTTCTAGAAGATGGTTTTATAAAATCTCAATGTTTCTTCAATAAATCATCGTAATAATATCGATACAATTTAATTCATTATTAATCAATATAGAGTTTGTTAATTAAAACGGACTAAAGAGCTACACAGAAGTCACAGAACTACGGCTACACAGGATATCGTTTACATTTCTTCAAAGGAAGAAAAGGAGAGCGCTAGATCTCCTCGCGGCAGTTTTTCCGTCTACACGGTCGGGTTTCACTCACCGCATCTTCGGACAGCTTCTGAATGTGGTTCCACTCCAAGGACGGGCCCTCCTCCTGCAGAAATCGCTCGAACAGATGCTGGAATCCGGAGAACTGCCGGCCGATCATCGCCTTCTTGTCCTCGCGGGCGGTCGCCCCCAGCTTCTCGAGCTCGCGCTGCAGCTCATCCCGTGCATCTCTCTTCGTACGCTCGCGGAACGCCTGTGTATCTGAAGAGCTGCGTTGGTGACCGCGTGCCTGTGGAGTTTTCCTCCGAGGTATAGACTAGATCTTTTATTATTTTTTTTACCTATCCTTTTCGCGAAGTCTTCCGAGTCCGATCCGCTAAACTGCTCGCCGCAATTCGAGAGATCGCGCATGATTTTTCGAGACCGTAAAAAATCAATTACAAAAAAATAGAAAAGGAAAAAAAAGGAAAAAAAATAAATAAATCGTGTATATGCGTGCGATGACTCGGGGTGTCCGACCGCCGTCTCAAAAGTTTTCGTTTAAAATCTCCCGCGTCGGGGCAAAATTCCCATGTAGAAATGCAATCACGCAAAAATCGCCCGCAATCCGTAATCAACTGCGTCGCTAATGAGCGAAGACGAACTCCGTTTTTTTCTTTTTTTTCTTTTCTTTTTTTTTCTTTGACATGCGACGAATCATCGTGAATTTGTCTGTCTTGAAAAGCGACCAGCGATCGCGTCGTTCACGCCTAGGCCTAGGAGGTCTCTCGAGGGACGAAATGAATAGATAGTGAGAAAACTATTGGGAAAAAAAACAAGCAGTAAAATAAATTAACGCCGGGATAAATCGCGCACGATAACGATAACGAGTCTATAGCACTATTAAATTCGTAGTGTCAAATTACACTCAATTTGAGTCATTAAAAATTATTTCTATCGTCTATCACTGCCTCTACTCAATATGTCGTTAATTTAACTAAAACAATGTTTATTTATCTAAACTAATAGAATTAAAATAATACTGTTTGTGTTGAAATAATAAATTTTTACACACATGGTAGTTAAAAATAACAGAATGTCATTTAACTCAATGTAGATATTGATTTAAATTTTATCCTTTGATATTTTTAACAGTGAGAGGTGAAAATTATCACAAAAAATACGTAGGTGTCTCAAGACAGGACAGGAGGAAAGAAGAATTTCTTCCGACTCTTTTTCTCCGGATTAATTAAAATTAATCGCGCGATCTATCTTTCATTGTCTTTATGTCGCGGCTAGATATGTAAGTGGATATCTTCGACTAAGCGAGGTGCAGGCAAACGACGGTAGCAGCCAGTAGACCCTGAGGGTGAAGTCTCATGGAGCCAGCGTATATGGCGTACCGGTGTATGGCGTACAGAAGCTTGGCTAATCACAGGCTTTACGCACCTTTTCGTTACGCCAGCACAAACATCGGCTGTCCCATAGAGCGTATTTAAGCAGCGTAATGATTAATAAGCTAATCACAGTGTTGTACAAAGCTTATTTTCAAAATGGATGCTCAAGGGGTCTTGTGATTGGCTTATTGATCATTTCGCCGGCGTAAATACGTCCCATGGGACAGCCGATGAAATTTTCAGCGCAATTTTTAACACATACATTCATACATGAAGCAATATTCCATATGCGTGTACGTGGGTGTGTTATCATCGTAGCATAAACGCTTCAAAAACCAGCGTAACATCTGTGCTGGCGTAACAAAAACGAGCGTAAAGTCTGTGATTAGCCAAGCTTCTTCACCCTGACCCAGTGTCGCGATCGCGTTGATCTCGCTTGCCAAGCGATAATCTGAGATGACCCCTTCACCGGGGACTCTGTCTATTGTTAAGAAAAAAAAAAAAAAAAAAAGAAAATGAAAAATGAAGATAAAGAGAAGAACGATATATTTCATTTTACTTTGACTTAAAGTTCAGATGATATGCTCAGATTTAGTCTTTTCCCTCTTTTTTTCCCATTCTTTTCCCTGCGGATGAGTCGGACGTAAAATGCGCGGGATGTATAATATAATCGCCTATTTAAATATTTAACTTTCAAATGTGTGTGCCGCGATAGTAATACGCCACATAATCGTCGGATTTGCATTGAAGGTGCGTAAAGCTTTAGGACGCGAGAGAAAAGTTTCGCGGCTGGTTACCGTGACTTATATACCATAATGAGACATACGTGAAAATTATCGTGGAAAACATTTTTGGCGTGTTAAAAAAAATTAATCTACTTTTCATACATAGCGTCGAGGACCACTAAATTCATAATCGACGAAACAATAATCGATACTCGTACAACGCTGGCTTCCTCGCCCCCGCAGTTGACCCTTTTACGGCTACGCGATAAGATAATTTCGAGACACGGAGTCCACGTCGCATGAATTTTATCTTTCCGTTAAAATAACAGTCGTTAGTCGAGTTACACTCGCGGAATCGGGAGAGATTAGGAGATACGAGACCTGCCACGGGAAGAGAAGAATTTGGAACTGCTAATAATACGCGAACATAATTCAAACGCTGTTGTCACAAGTGTTTGTGATAACAGGTATTCGGAAGATTTAATCGGAACGCCAGACACTTAGAATCTACCTTTTGCGACACATATGTGATGATAAACTAAATCGCAGATAATTCTTGCGATTACTATTTCGGTTATCATCTCGCATCAGTTATCACAATGTCTTATGTGTAAAATAATTGTTGGATGACAGAGGAGAGAGAGAGAGATCAGAAAACTCAGCAAAACTTCGTCATTTCTTACGTAACGATGTAAACGTCAACGATGACAAGAGAAAAAGAGGAGTTTCTTAAGGTCGACTGAAGGTCACAGCGTGTTCTCTGACCGGGACATCATTTTATTTACATAAGTTGATTTTACTGATCTTCCCGCGCGGTAAAGTCGCCGCGGATACCGGCGCTTTACGAAATATCTCGTATTTACTATTTTGACACGTGGATATTCTGACAGAAAAAAGAAATACAAAACAAAGCGTGCGGAGCATTTCCGCGTCACGAGCTCTGTTCCCGTCGCCTTTCGATCTCTCAGAGAGAATCTTTTCGTTACGATCCACGAATGAGGGAATAATCGTCGTTTTCGAGAATTAAAGGAGATAAGTCGCACGGGTCGACGCGGGTTCGAGGGTTAAACGGCCAACGAGATCGGCCAACGACGATTACACCTCATTGTCAGCGTGACGCTGCGAGCCGGGTATCGCCTATCATTAGCTTACATAACGACAGATTAACACGCGTGCTCGTCCAAGGACACGCACAATTTTCATCTCGCAGCGAAGACAAGCTGTCGAGGTGTTATCCTGATCCCCGACGGACACGGGACGGAACGTCCTCCGGCGGGGATTTCACTCCGGGATTACTCCGGGCTGGGGAAAACGTCGATCGAGGCAACGACTTAATCGCATTAGGATTTCTAAAGATAGACGATTATCTCACGTGGGGGGATAAGGCACGAGAGAGTTTAAGGAAAATCGTCAACGTTACAACGTAAACAGGTGTACACCTCGCGGGCCGGCTTCTGCTAGGATCAAGGTCCCGCTTTAGATTCTCTCTCTAGCCGCGATAAGGAGAATTCGCGGCTCATTTATGCTTTATTCAACGATATCGCCCGCGAATGCCCATTGATAAGCGTATAGATACGTCAATGAACTACAATATCTATGTGTGAGTTTACGTTATGTAATATTCAGTTATTATGCGAATTAAATTATTAATTGAATATTACATAACGTAAACTCACGCCACAAGTAACTGCACTTGACTCTCATAGCCCACTTTTCCCTTCGTTAGTTTTAATATCGAGTGTCATTAAAGTTAATTAATCGAATAAATTTAATTGAACTAGAATATGTTTCGCAAGTTTTCCGACAGTTCGTAACGTTTTTTTGTGTGCCTGTGTCGATGTTTACTCCTCAAGCAACAGGACGGAGCGATTAGAAGCCGATAACGTTTTAATGAGCAGATCGTTAGACGCGACATTCTTTCCGCGACGAAACGCTCGGGGGTCCCTTGAATTTATTCGGGCGCGAAATTCTTTTCTGTAAAAAAAAGAACACTCAGAAATCCTTCGGATTTAATTCGAGGTCCTTTCCGCGAGGGAGGAAAACGCCTGGAGAATCCTTCAGATTCAATTCGAACGATTTCACCACGCTTGGAACTTGGAATCCCGGAGGGGCGACCGGTCAACGGGGGCCCGCGACGGTTATCACTTAGCTTCTTATCACTTACTTGCAACAAGTACTCCATGTGCGCCACTTTGTACACGAACGCGCGTAGCGGACGATCGGCGGCCGTGGAATGCGACTGCGGCATCGCGCGCGTGCGATCGGCGGCGCTCCACCAAACACGACGTGAATGCGTGGGGTATAACACGTGACGTGCGGAACGAGACCCGAGAAAGAACGCGGGACGTCTCTTTCGAACGCGGGTTTTCCTCGGGGATGAACGTGTGCGGAAACGACGCGGAACCCTAATCACGCCGGTAACGTATGTCGAGACGTCGAGGAAGTCGGCCTATTTATTGCATACGTTTGGCATTGACGAGAAATTATAAATTGTATTATTCCTCCCGCCTTCCTGCGACGTTCCTATTTGACTTCTTAAAACGCGAAACAAGTGTCACTTGGGCTTAAAACATATTTCATGAATTTGCAATAAATTATCAACCGGATATCGCGCGACTTGCAAAAATGCAAAAAGAGTCATATACATTATACATACGCGTCATTTTTCCTTCCACCTGTCAACCCGAAAGATACGGCGGATCTATTGATGAAATGGTACGTGCCTAATTATGCGAGTAATGCCAGTGATTATAAGCGCGAAGGCTGTCTGGAAAAAAAAAAAATATATATATATATATATATATATATATTCGTCTCGAATATAGTCCTTTCAACCAGCCGAATTGCTCCCAGCGAAATATTTGTGTGACCATAAAATTCGTCTTTCCTAATCTCTCTTCCTTTCCTACGAAAAATTAACAGATCTATTCATGTCGGGGAACAATATGGTACGTAATAGTTTGAACGTTTGAACAGTAAGGTAAACGTCCCAGTGGCCGGACACGTACCAGTGTTCGACCACGTTGGAGAAAAATATTTACTATTTATTTGAAGAATTAAAAATAAAAATAATAATTATTGTAAAAAAATCAATATTTAACGATTTATTGGAAAAAACTTCATTTTTATTTTTAATTGTTCAAATAAATAGCAAATATTTTTCTCCAATATGGTCGGACACTGGTACGTGTCCGGCCATTGGGACACGTTTATCTCACAGATATATCCCAGACAGCACGCATCTCCAAAAGCGGGACATAAGATGTCTAAAAGACATCTTTTTTTAGACGTCTTACGAAAAAGATGACTAAAAGACGTGTAAAAGACGTCTTATGTCCCGATTTTTAACATGATGTTGTCTGGGATAATATCTTAATTGATAAGTTAAGCATTTTGAAAACTAACGCTTTGACTTCTAGGGTCACCTCAAGAGTAACAGAAGCCGCCCGTTAAATGTCCAGCTAGAACGTGGAGCATAACCTCAACGCGAATCCGTGGCGAACACTTTTGACAATCGAGGGTGAAACCGAGAGAAACGAGGAAAACCGTAGGATTTCGTTTGATCGCTTGCAAAAATAAGATTCCAGTACTTACATGGCCATACGTCGGCTTCTCATCTTTTACAACCCTGTCGGCACTGTCCTTGACAAGTGAAAACAAAAGAGAGACGTGTGAAGAGGAGAGGTTCGCGCGCGACGTCGGGCAGGCTTAATTGGCGGACAAACACAGCAAAGGACGAGGCTCTAGAGAGCACGGGAGGATTTACCTTTCTGTCGTCGACTTGCAGCATCGTCGATCGAGATTGCGAGACGGTTGACCGTGCCCTTTAACGCCGCGGCGAAGGTCACGACAGGTCGCAACGGTGATCGAGATTCGTCGGAGCCTCGGGTGGAATCGCTCCCGAACTGGGATCGTACGCGGCCACCTAAACACCGTGAAAAATCTTTCGTTTAATTGCGAAACAATCCATATATTTTTACCTCGAACGTATAAAGATACTCTCGACCACGAAAATATGCCGGCTCGTGTGACGTGACGTGTCCTTGCGGTCGATAAGTGACGTTACAGGACACCGACTTTACCAACAACGGTGTTCGCTACCTGGCATTACGTCACGATCTATTCGCGGGCGAACGTATTCAAATTCAGTTTTAACATATCGCAAATTAATGCAAGTTGATACTGATTGATACAAATTTAAATTAAACCGGATTGAATGTAATGAAGAAGGAAAGCGAGGCGGCAAACTTCTTCTTCTTCTTCTCCTTCGGTTATTGGCACTAGCAGCGATTTCCCTCTCGGTTTGCAACGGCCATTATTCAATTCGACTGTGAAACTGCGTAGTATAAACTCGTAAACTCGTAAGATTTCAAACTCGAGAATGTGAACGAGCCTAAGCAGAATGGCTGTCTTGGCAGTGTTTAATGCCTTTAAGTCTTTGTCTTATGTAACGCACAATACTTTACAGTGCGTTACATAAGACAAAGACATAAAACACTGCCAAGACAGCCATTCTGCTTAGGCCCTAAGTGTATGTGTGTATGTATAATTGTACGTGTATGTCCGCGGTGTCTTGAACTCGGTAATGCCGTGAATAGGTGCGTTAGGCCCAAGGAATTGCGCGGATCACTTCCCCCTGCGGCCGTCTCCATTACATTACATGTGCCTTATTGTCGAGGCGGCAAACGACTCCCCCTTTTGAAGAGATGTCTATTTTTCGTGTTACTTATGTACATACAACAGAACTCTGATATCAACGAGTTAAAATCGATCACGTGATCCCGCGTCACGTGGACGGTAGAGTTGAATTCAAATCCGCGCGCGCTTATATATGGCGGTCATATGAAATTATCTTTGTCTTACATTACTTTCTGCGCGCAGTTTTGGAATATGTTATAAGTTTAAAAAGTGCAGCATTGCAATAATTGACAGTATACGATTAATTAGAGACCGTCCAGATACATAAGAGTCTGGCCACTTTGACAAACAACGGCTGCGTTTAAGAACAATGCACTTTATATAGTTTAATATATTAATTAGAGACACTTGACATATTTTGTATGCTGGTTTGGTATTTATGGCAAATATAAGGCTGGATTCGTTTTGCGCGAAAACTTTCAGTATTTTGGATTAGTTCTGCCATTGTTTGTTAACACCAATCAAAAACGGACGATCAGTAACCAGATTCTTACTTGAGGTTCTCTACGTTAGGTATAGATATGTTCAGCGTTATGGTTTTTGTAGATATCTTTGTGTAGATATCTTAATAGTAACCGATGTAATCAATCGTCAAAGCCGGAATGAAGGAAACACTTATTGCAGCTTATAAATATAAGATAGCTTTATTATAGCTTTACATAGTTTCTTGTCAAACTTTCGAGAGAGAACAAAACGTAACGCTTACGAGGCGGAAGTGCCAGCTCAACCTGAAGCTATACACGCACAAAGACGGAAAACGCAGGGTGTCGCTAGCGCGACCATGAACATACTAAATATATAAGAATTGTCTACTTAACAGTTTTTATTAACGGTTTTCAATCTAGATTAATTCTATTTATAAAATTATTTTAAACAAATTAATTATAAAATGTATATTTTTATATAGAAATAAGTAGAGACTTATGTTTTTTGGTATTTCATAAAGTAGGAATAGTTCTAGAACTTTAAAAGTTAGAATCAAGGCTTTAATTATATTATAATACGAAAAGAAAATTGATAATCTCTGATAAAGATTCACTATTTTATATTATTTACCGTTAGAATGATATGTATCAAATAGTGAGTGAGTGAGTGAGAGACAGAGAAAAATACACGATATATATAATAATAAACTAAAGAATATAAATTAATGTAAATATAATGTAAATGTGATGGAAGAGTAAAATAAAATATATATTTATATAGTTTTTTACATAAACATATTTTATTGAAGCCTTAAAATATAAGCTTAGCATAATTATGTCTTATACTTAATTGTTTAGTTTTAATATAATGCGAATCTTCTCATAGCATATAATATGATAGTACTACGTAACAAATTATTTCTGTGGTTGCTAAAAAGGCACTGATCATTAATATGTTCGTTTAACTTCGCAAATATATTGCTATCTATAAACTCTTGCATTACTCTACATGTAAAACTATGCATATTAAAGTGTTTTAAAGTTTTATTCGTATTTAAGAGATTACTTATTGTATTTTCAGTTATTTTACAAATATATATAAGATCTCGTGACGGATATATTAATTGTCTTTTATTCTTTTTATTTATTAAATTGACGTGTGGTTGGTCTATTAAAGTGTTGAGACATACAGTGCAATGTAATGGTATTGTAAGTTCTTTTAATACATATCCAGCTATATAACTAATAACTTCCGTTTTATATTCTGTAATAGGACTTGAATATCGTGTTTGTAATGACGAATAATCAAGGTGAATCTCATGTTCCATTCTAAACATATCAGGCCATTGTATGCGTAATGCTATGTTTGTCGTTGCATTTATGATATAAATCGGCTGTTCAGATGACATATGCAATACTGCAATATCCTCTAATGGTGTACAAGTGCCACTATTTTTGTCTCGCAATTCCGTGTGTGTAATTAATTTTTTATACGCAGATTTAAATTGTACAACTGTAGGATCAATATTATATTCATAATGAGGTCTTAAATAATTAAAAATTAAATCAAGGTTTTCCAGACTTAATTTATATGTAGGAATGTACTTAAGAAGATCATTATCAGTGCATACAAATTTGTACATATGCAACAAACTTTTGATATTCATTAATAAACCGCGAAACCCCATTTTTACTTTTGAATTAATTACGCTTCTACGTTCTGCCCCAATTGACAATGATTTAATATAAGTTGCACATTCTTGAAGTTTTCGATCAATTTGAACATAATTACTGTTATGTATGGGTTTTTTGAGACCATGTTGTCTTAAATTTATGGAGTTGAATATATCGAAGAGATCGTTAAATAGAGTTATGAATTTTACAGTTGGCGAACAATCCCTAAACTCCGGTAATCGTAATTTATTTTTACATATTATCATAGCATTAGTCATGGGACAATTCAACAACTGCATGCCTGACTTTACTTTTATTTTACTGTTACTGTGATATTGCATATGTTTAATCGTTATTTTATTTGTTAAATATAGGCGTTCAGCTTCTTGTAGTTTCTGTAGATTTGCAACATGTTTCCATTTAATGATGTTTTCGGTATCATCATATAGTTTTTCCTCAGAAGATAACGCTATTCGCACGAGTTGCATTAAACGACGCGGATTCATAAATATATATACATTACTGTCATTGGCTGGATGTTTAAACCAAGGCTGGAATGTTAATTCCATCCTTGGGTTAAACGGTTTAAGCTCCAAATTACATCCAAGTTTTCGTAACATGTCTTCATAAAATAGTGAGTAGCCACCGCATAGTGCTGTAACCAATAGTCCAGCTTCCTGAACAGCTATTAAACATTGTTTTATCAAATTGACTTTTTGTTCGTTACTTGTGTAGTTAATTAAATAATACGCAATAGGTAACTTCCAAGATGCATTAAGGCACACAATACAAAATACTAACGCTCGGCTGGCAAGTGCTGCTGTGTCACATGCGATATTATTGCCACAATCTGAATAACCGACGAATTTACCTTGATAATATTCATCGCCTTCGCGTATATATATTTCTTCGAACATTAATGAACCTATTAATTTGTAGGGAACGGAATCAGCAAATTTACGTATAGCCTTTAAAGATTCGGAATTAATGCCTGGCTCCCCGTTAAACGAAACGTACCATTTTGATATGGTCTTTGTATGTGGTAAACATTTGTAAAATTTATTACGAACGTGGTCATATGCACTTGGCGAATAAAAATGTAAACTTAAGGCAAATTCCCGTATACTAGGTTTATATATTTTTGATACGGGTAATTGTTTTCGCTTTCGTATTTCGCACTTAATAAGGTCTCTTGTACATGACTCAAAATCTTCCAGCATAATGATTTCGTCTTCTTGTATGAGATTATTTTTCTTCAGTTCTTTCAACACGTACCGTATTGAGTGAAATTTTTGTGGTGCTGTTGGATGTTTATAAGCAGTGACGGCCAGTTTTCTCTTCAATGCTCTCATTTGACGTACGTGTACTTCTCGCATTCGCTTCTTTGTTGGCGAATTCAATATTCTTTCTGGAGAAATACTTGTGGAACGGCTCATCCTTTCAGAATTAATACTATATATTTTTGTTGTAGAGGTCTCTTCTGGTCTTTTCACTTGTTCACTACCTATAATAATATTATAATTAAATCATATTCATATCTACATATAATAAATACAAATCAATGAAAAGAAAATAAGATTGTTAAAACCAATATGCTAAATTATTTTTTATGTATATAAATTTAATGAATCTCAATACTAACTAGCTCCATCATTTTTTATATTTTCCTCACTGGGTTCTTTGTATGTTCCGACTTTGCAGGCATCTTCAGTTAACTAAAACATGAAAATCTATTAAGTATCTCATTATTGTATATAAAAATCTCATTATTGTACATTAAAAATGATTAATTAGAATAGAATTTGTATTATTTACTTACAGAACACATAGTATCCCGTTCCAGTGGATTACATTTATCCATATTTAACGCTTCCAAAGACTTTTGTTGCATCCCATTGTCGTTTAAGAATCTAAACAAATAATACAATTGTTAAAATCATCATATATGAATTTCGTACATAACCTAAATGGTAATAGTTTATATTTTATATACTTACGAGTGATTTATTGTTTGCTCTTTCTCCTCTTGCGGAGCGTTTTCTATAGAGATCCGGTTTCTGCAACTAATACAAAAATTCATGTTACTTAATACGTTATATCCTTCGCGTTCACTCGTGTTGCTGCGCAAAATGGTATGGCACAAAAACAAAAGCTTGACGGCACCGGGCACCGCGAACCCCGGGCACGCTTGAAATCAATACTCCGAATGTTTCCGAGTCTAACCGAAGATTGTCGAGTTCGCCCGTTCTTCCGTCAATTGGCTGATTTAAAATAAAAATATCTGATTGGCTGGTTCAGTAGAAAAACTACAGGCACCAGGGGCTGTGAGTGGCTGTGGTAAATCGCAACGTGGTCAAACGGGGGTGCATTTTACGCATGATGCGCATGTGCGTTATTTATCCTTGTTGTTCATCAAACGTTAAACAAGGATAATGGCCGCGTTCAGCAGACCAAGCCGCTCAGTAGCAGTCGAACGTGATTGGCTCTTACTTTTAGAACCAACCAATCAACGCGGAGTGTTAATAAGACGAACTCAACAGTTGTGTTTGCTGAACGCGGCCAATTGATGCATCTCGGATCTCGGGACCCGGGACGCTCCCGCAAGCTTAGGTTCCGTCTATGTTTTAAGTCTATGGTTTCGATTGAGTTATTATGATTATTACAATTTTTTATCCTTCCACAACTGGACGATTGATTTGTCACCACTTGTCACGACTTGTGTTTACCGGTGTTTACATCAGTTTAATTGTGGGGTGAGAACTGTGCTAAAGGAAGGACGTGCGAAATACGAACAGGATTATCACGGCGCCTGCTATTTTCACACGGCGATCCACATACTCGATCTCATTCACGATCGAGAAAATCGCGTAACGGTAATTCAACAACCATCAAACCACTGTGCATCGAGAGAAAGAGTGAAGAGAATAGCGAGTTCTGACGCGCTTTTTTTCGCAATTACCGGTAAAAAAAAACTTTTTTTTTACATAATATAATATTATATATATAACGACAAATAACTTGAAGAAAAAAGTCTTCTTAATGTAATGCTATATTTTTGTCATTAATTACAACAAAAAGACAAGTTCTTGGGTCGATATCTAATACGTTTTACTCTACTTTCAGGTTTTTTAACATTAAAGGGACGAGCATGGCGGAAAAATGTACGAGTGAAAACGATAAGGACTGTCCGCCGGCGAAGAAAGTTAAATTGAACGACGAGAGCACCGATGTGGTCGAGAAGAATCCAGATGAGAATGATAAAAGTAAGACAGAACTGGATCTGTCGGGCTTCAAAGTGACGAGGGTACTGCAGAATAATTGTGCACGGAAGTTAATATGCATGGAAGGGACGTTCGAGGGCCACGAGGGCTCGGCGATTGTTCTGCTGGAGCAAAAGAGTTTTCCTCATGACAAGGTGATCTTGGAGAAGGATTTCTTCGACGGAAAGACGATCTTCCGGGAGATCTTTAATAACGACATCTACAGAAACTACAATTGCTGGCCGACCAAAGAGCATAATGGTATATCAATTTGTCTATTTTTTTAATTTTTTATGTATCTTAATGTAGTCGACATTTTATAAGCAAATGTCTCTTATTCTTTAAGGTCTGCATGCGACCGTGATATATCCTGCTACGCAAACACACATCGACAAATACAAGAGACAGGAGTTATATGTGATAGATGAAACATATGAACTTTATCAGCAGGTCACTCTCCCTTACATAGAATCGAAGAGTCTGGGCTTGGAGGTATAATTTATTTGAGATATAAGATTGAATCATACTTGGCATAATTTTACTTGAAAATCACTAGAATATAAAGGGTATTTTATTTCTATATTATTAATATTTTTTCAGTGGATAACTAATATTCTGGAGCACAAGGCTGAACAGGAAAGTGTTATTTATGAGGATCCTGACAAGGATAATGGTTTTGTGTTAGTGACCGATTTCAAGTGGGATAAACAGATGGACACGTTAAAGTTATTGGCCCTGCCATTTCAAAAAATAAGGTCATTGAGAGAGTTGAATGGATCTCATCTTCCTTTATTAAAAAATATACGAGATGCCGGGACGGCAGCGATTAGTAAAAAGTTTAACATACCTGCGTCGCAGCTCAGAATGTATTTCCACTATCAGCCATCGTATTATTATCTACATGTGCATTTCTGCTATCTTATGTTTGAAGCGCCAGGTAAATTGGTGTAAAACTACAAAAAATTAACTGAAAATATGTATTGTTTTATGGATAATTTAAAAATGAATATTTCTAACTGGAGGATTTCTTTTCTTTACCTAGGAATATATGCGGAAAAAGCGCATCTTTTATCAACAGTTATAAGAAACTTGGAACTGATGTCGGACTATTATACGAAAGCAGTACTTTCGTATGTAGTGTTTAAAGGCAGTCCGCTTTATGAAAAGTTTAAATCACATGGAGCCCTACAGACATCGACATGTGAAACGCAATAGACTGTAAATATAGCGTAAATAAGACTGTTTTACTTTGAACGAACGTAAGTTATATTTTACGTTTTTATATCAGACGACAAGAAATTGATATGTATTTTATTTACTATTTGAAAATAAGAAAAATGATTAACAAAACATGCAGTGTTGTTAATCAAAAACATCTACAGTAGAAATTAAGCGTATTAAATCTTCGTATTAATAAAATATATTAGAACCACAGACGTCAAATTACTTACAGTTAAAAATTAACAAATAGAAAAAAACAGATTGAAGAGTACTTTTATATATTTTAATTATATATATATATATATGTGTGTATTACATAAATGAAATGAAAGATATGCTAGTATTTATTTAAAAAAAAGATTTATGTGAAATGCAATATATATCATAAAATTATAAGTTTTTGTTTTTTTTTGTTGTAGCCGTATTAAGAATTCTGATAAAAGTGAGATAGTGTGTAAATTTGTTCCTTGCATTACTTATACATCAAAATGAGAACAAATTATTTAATTTCTTGTTTTTTTTTTTTTTCAGTATAATGAAAAAACAGGTTATAATGAAAAAACAGAAATTTTGAAAATTAGAAATAATTAGAAATTTACATGCTAATACGTAATGCACAATTGCGAAATCAGAAGTGTTATATTCGCATAAGAAAAATTTACATAAAAGTAGATTGTTAGACATTTAATATAGATTAGTAAGGGCGAAAATAATATACTTCACTAATTATAATTTCTCTTGTCGCTTTGAAATCTTTTTATTCATTTGTATTTGTATACGACGCATTGACACATTTAGTAGAGAGCAGTAAAGTATTTCTGGAACATGAGAAAAGAAACTTACACAATATACATACGTATTACGTATCTGTGTATATGCATTCTTGATTTATTAAAAATTCGGTCATAATCGCGTTGTGTAGTACAGATTTCTTTAGATTTGTGGTAATCGTTCACTTTCGTGTGTATCCGAGAGTAAAATAAAACCATTTGTTCTCAAGACTAATAGGAACCTGTAAGTACAACTGTGCTTTTTATTAATCAACATATAACCCGAGTGTGTTAAAATAAAATTTCATATTGCTGCGTTCTGTATGATACTGCCAGATAACGCGCTTGCTTCTTATATTGCTCTGTAGTTGCTATTACATTGAATGCATCTTACTCTGTTTACAAAAGAGAGACCACATCGATCAGATTGACGTTATTCAGTAGACCGACCTCTACAATTTTAATTGATTGCTTCTACTACAAGCAAATCATCTACGAGAGTTCATTTTCATTAAACGAAATAACGTTTATGCAAAATAAATCGAAAATACCGGGTCGTGTCGCCAGTGTCAGCATCAATATAAGCAATTCACATACTTAAGTCATGGAAATTCTGGAAATTCCTCTTCTTGTTTTTAATCACCGTGCAAAAGAAAGCTAGCTGTATCTGCTGTATACACATGAATATGAAAATAGAATCGTGCAAGAAATAAAAATGTAATGTCATTAATCGTATCACAATACAGAAAAAAATTGAATTGGAGTTTAATCAATATTTATGTAGTCGTCGATATATAAATTGTACGCAATATGTATCAGTTTTTACAATGTTTATTTTAATAAATATTGTTATATGGAGAATATTTGTAGTGGTACGTAATACACAATAAAGTCATCCATTATTAATATCATGGATAATCTCTACTTCCTTAGGTTTCGAAAATTGCGGTCTTTCTGTATAATTATATATGATTTGAGTGTATCTCATGTATATTCGAAAATAATTTTCTTTTCCAGCAAACAAATGCGTTTATTTTTATACGGTTCTAGAATTTTTCTTTTTTAGGAACAAAATATGAATTTCTAATAGTGAAGCTGTAGTAACACTGTTCCACACGTATCGCTATCAATCTACAAAAATCATGAAAGAATCGCCTCTCTTCTATGAAACTCGCGCTATCAAGATATTGCAAGAAGAGGAATCTCAATGTTCTCACATCTTCTTTTAATAGGAGATTATGTATGATCTCGAAAGGATGAAAGGAAAATTTATAAAGCGTGTATTTTAATATGAAAACAAAAGTCAAATATATTCTGTATGACCGACTGATAGACAGAAAATATGCAGAAGAGAGAAGGATCATTATAAATATAAGATTGTTGTAGCACCAGGGCCACAGAAGTGCTATCGTTCGAAACAGGATTCTCAAGCTCGGTTACGAATTAACAGTAGAAACGCATGTATGATAGTGTCGTACATATATACTGGTTCACGAGTTTCACGATCAATCGTAAGAGTCTTTTTTTAGCCGGATTCTTATTATTCTTTTTTTCCCCTTTTTAAATACTGCCTCATTTATGTGATATAAATGTATACGTAGTACGTTAAAACGCACTATATATAGTTCTCTTCTCAGTTAGGCGTAATGTCACATACTTGCTTAATTTTATTAAAAAAAAGAAAAAAAACCGTTACAATGTGTTAAAAATTTCACTCGACGATCCCGCGTGTCGGTTTTGTAATGAATCGTTAATAAGGGCATTTGCGTGTTACGGTCGCACGATACATGAGATCAATAGCGGTGTTGCTAGTTATTGTTGCATTTAATATGCTACACTCGTCGCTCGCGACGGTAAAACTTAATGCTACACGCAATGACAATAAGTACGTAGTTAAGTGTTTATGGAAGCGCACAAGACGTTAATAACTAAATGTAAAAAAAAAAAAAAAAGGAAAGAAAAGTCGTCCGCGATACTTTTCCCATTGGAATTGCTGATCGGATTCGACGTCGAAATCTCATTATAAAAACGAAAAGGCTTTTTATTGTCCTCACCAACTTAATAAATTAACTATGTAATATCAGGAAACTTACAAATTATACAGGAAGCAGGTATTACAAAAGTACCTGAATTTTCTTTTGTGCATGTCTCTAATCTTTCTCTCTCTCTCTTTCTCTTTCGCTCTCACACATGCATCCGAGAATGCTGAACGAAATCTAACGTAAAAATTAAGTACCTTGTTTACGCACGTCTTCTTGTCGCGCGAAATGAAACGATGCATTTGGAAATAGAAAAAACTTACCTATTAAGCGATCGATTAAAAGCGATCTCATTATTAATTTATTATAAGAGAACATCGTTATGTAGTAACTAAAGTAATTATACACATATATGTATGTGTATACGCGTAGACGGCTGTATGTATTCCAATGTGCACGCGATGTACGAGTATGCACAAATAAATATGTAAAACGAATGTATATTTACATATGATGATTATGTACGTGTTTATCTGTGTGTATATTGCGCGTGTTTCTCTTTGTGTATGTGTATGTTTATGTATATCACAATAACTCAATGTATACGATATTATCTCGCATAATATTAATTGCTTATCAAGCCAGCCTTCTCTCTGGTAGAATCAAGTCCAAGATAAGTAAATTAGCCAAAAGCAAACGAAAAGAAAAGAAGAAATAATCACTATAGCACACGTCCTGGTCAGGTACACGTTATTCACGATCGACTTTTTTTTTGGAACAAATCAATAGTCTCTTTGAACTTTATTTTCTTTCTTTCTACCTCACTGACAAGCCTGTCGTTTTAGCATTTAAACCTCGTTATCCAATCGAAATCGGCAAATCGTGCTAATCGTTAACGTAAATCAAAGTGACTATGCCACGCAAGTGCCCCAACAATTTACACCGATATGTTTACGTAGCGGTATCAAAGTTCCTTTCCGGCAAATATTTACATGTCTATATCGTTTTCGCTACATTATCTGTGTATAAACGAGTGTAAGCAAACGCAAATCTAAATCGAAAACTTATTTAACGATTTTATTCGCAAGATCAAAAGTAAAGTATAAGTAATATCTTTGACACTGGGACAACAATTCGGAAACAGAAATGCACATACGGTTTACCATTTCTTTCCCCCGTAAATTAGCAACCGTCGGAGTTATTTCATGAAGTACACCACAAGTATACACGATATACACGTCACTAACATATGCAAATTAGAAAACATCTACGTAACTTTCTTAGAGTAACAAACTAGCACTGCTCTTTTGAAGACAAATTCAAAATTTAATAATATACACATTGTGTGGGAAAGCCTTTACAACGTCGTTCTTTATATGTGGATCATCCGGGAAATCGTGGACTCATTATTCACATTATCCAATGAGTCCAAAATACTAAATCTTAGTAAAGTGAAAGGGTTCTGTACGCTTCTTTCCATAGAAGGCGAAAAACTTTTAATGTTGGATACCTAATAAATATTTGTGCTTGTAGAACTTCCTCCCTTCGCTTGACTAGTTGGTCATGATCCACTACTAGTGTCCATAAGTAAATTGTCATGACAGTGCTTTGTATGTACAATTATGGAAGAATGACCGTAATAGTTAACAAGTTTACACAACATTTTGACGTAATGAAGCAAGTACTGGCTTTCTTGCGGATAGAATAAAATCGCAAACTTTATTAACGTCGATTAATTATTCAATCAATTCCACACACACACTCACACACATACACACAATCTTTGATCACTATTGATTAATTATTCGTAATGCCATCGTGTGCTCTTTCAAACAACTCTTTCAAATACTCCACGTAAGCCAATTAAAATTAAAGTAACAATTTTTATCATTTAATTTCCAAGGTAAAGGTACATACATCTATCGAAATCAAAATTATAATATATAGCACCCGCTCAAATAGCGTAATTAGTGAATCAATAGACTGATAGAGATCGATTTTCGCGAATATTTAAAATTATTGGCGCTAGATGTACGCCATATACAAATAATATTTTTATAAGAGTAAACACAGATCTCTCTGTAAACATTATGTACCATACCTTCAATGGTGCCATAATTTGTCAAAGTCATGTAATATTTGCATACATATATGTATGTATATGTAGACGTATGTATTTGTACATGTGTATGTATATATATGTAGCTATGTATATAATTAATATATATACATACATATATATCAACATATAGCATAAATATGTACATATATATATATATATATACATATTGTATGCAGATATATACGTTAAGAATAATAATTAAAAAAAGGAAAACAAAACTTCTCTTTTTAACTTTGAAATTATATTAATGGACGTCACATAAGAAAAAAGAACTTTATCCATATTTATATCTAGTCACAATGTAGTTTTATCAACTCTTTTTCAATGCTAAATAACGAAATAAATATTCCTCTTACTTAAATAAAGTGATCTTATAATATGAAAATAACTTTTTCTATCTTTGTACTTGTAATAAAATTATCATTTTGCGTTTAAATTCTTCTTTTTTTCTTAACCAAATATATACGGCATTACATAGTTTCATTTACCTGCATGATTGTTATATAAATGCCAAGTTTTTTTTTTAATTTAGATCAAGTTAGCCATCACATCTTTTCATTTCTAACGAGTTTTACGAGTCAATCGTTCTTATCACATTGGAATTTATATACTTTTGCCTACACAAAAAATGTAATGGCCACTTCATACCGTTTTGAAAGCCAATAACATAAAACAAAATTCTTAAACTAAAAGTATGAAAATTTAAAAGCACAGAAATATGCGCATGTGTGTATGTGAGAGTATCATCGTACGGCTTATGATTACCTAAAACAAATTTGGCGTCGTGACATTTACTTTGATCCTTCTTGAATAATGCTCATATTTCTTTTTATGTTGTCAATGGCTATTTTCTGCATGGTGATCGCATAACATAAAATGGCTCGACACGCCAATGATATTTAAATAGTTTGTATGATGGACTAGCTTCAGTTATACGACTTGAATAAGAATGCATCTTTGACAAGTCATTGTATGTTTAGGCATATACTGCAGGAAGATCGTAATATGGATATTAACTTTTCCCAGCTTCTCGTTTACCGTGGCTTTGCTGATAAAATAAAATACCTGTCATCATTTTCCTGCTACTTTACATAAAGATCGATTTGAATTCTAGCATATAACTCGCGAGTGCTCTGAGATAATTAAAAAATGTACACAACGTTCACAAAAAATCTATATCATAACGTTAAGCATATGACAAATGTATGTATAAGATAAACTTTCAGAGATACTCTTTTAAAATATAAAACACATTTTACTTACATATAAACTAACGATCAGATATGATTTTTTCAACTGTTAGGCATTATTATCGATATTTATGCACGTGTAAAAAGAAATAGTTCATGATTCACTGGTTATTCATAAATTGTTATATATCCGTAAGATCGACCTACAGCATAAAATGTTACAAATTAAGACTGTCACTGGATTTCCTTGACATTCTAGAACCAGTGCCGCGTCGCATGATCATAAGTAATGTCAACGGTTCCATTCCTTTTTGAAACGACAAGACACGATACAAAACATGTTTCGCGAAGTTTCTCATGGAAGACTTCCAGGTTTCTTTTACATTAGGAGGATCCATATATAATAAAAAATATGTCTCGTCTTAAAGAAGATGGATACAGAAAAGATCCAGCAGTTGATAACGATAAATCCATATTTTTGCGTACTTGTAAACTGAATGAGAATATTTCCACGGAGAAACTTGAAACATTCTTTTGTAGTTGATGTATCCTACTATCGGGTTCTGATGAGAGAATTGCAGTTCCTTAAGCTTCAGTCGACGCTACAAGGGAACTTTTAGGCGTGTACGCTGTCGCATTCGGATCCAAATTCGACACGGTACACCCCGGACTTTCATTCGAACGTATTTTTGTTCCTGCTACTCTCACTTCACTATTTAAACGGAGCTTGGACGTCGCACAGGTTGGCGCTGGACCAAATGTGTCTTGTGGCATCACAGCTAAATCTTGCGCTATTTTTGTTTTCAACATCTCAATTTCTTTCTCTTGAGATCTGATTAAGCCTGATTTAAACAAAAAAAATATATGTGATACATACATTGCTGGGGCAATAACAATGTGCAGTATAATATATGCGTTTCTATTTTCTTTAATAAATGTTCACACTTCCTTCGATCGTATACTACAAATACTAAAAAAATGAAATTTAAAATATAAAAACAAACAAAAAAATGAAGCAAAAATATATGAAACGCGAGTAAAGCGTTGTTTTAATTACGGTTACGTACCTTCTCGGATTTCTAATTGCCGCTTGACCTCGCCGAGTGCCGAAAAAAGATCAAGTTTTATACGTGTTTCTGCGCTCAAGCTGTTTTCCAAATGTGCGTTTTTATCTTGCAACGCATTGAGTGCGGAGAGTAGAATTTCACATTCTCTGTGGTTCTCCTTAAAACGTGCTGCGTCGTTTTCCAATGCGTTACACCTGAATCAACGTGTCATATATACCTTTGCGCATTGCTCATATTTTGAATCTTATTATTAAAACAGTTTACGAATTTATGCTCTTACCTTTCTTCCTTTAATTTGAGTTCTCGGCGCAGACTTTTAAGGTCTTGTTCCATTTGAGATCTTCGACTTTTACATGCGTCAGTGCACTCTTGTCTAATAAGCGGAGGTGGCGGCGGTGGAATCGCGGAGCGTGCCTCTTCAGCAGCTCGTCGTGCCCTTCGTTCGGAGAGCAAGGACGCTTCGCATGCACTACGTTGTTTTCGCTCTTCTGCAACCCGCTTTTCCAACGATGTCATTGTTTGCTTATCCAGTTGACGCGCCGTTACTAGACCATGTAATCTACAATGTTAAAATTTATGTTATAGAATTCGTTCAATTTTATTCAAGAGTCGAAATAAAAATTTCCTCCAAATCCAAAATTTTGCATATCTAATGGTAAAAATAATACTGCGTTATTTTTTGAAAAAATTTATGGAGGATTTACAAGAGAATTTTGGTATGAAAAAGAAGGCAAATTCTCTAATATTTAAGAAGTTTTTTTTTATATAAATATCAAGTATAATAATTATTAATTATTTATAATTAATTATTGAATCTTCACAATATAAACTATAGTTCCACATGTCTTTTATATACTTTCAGGTTTAATGTTAAAAAAAAGAACTAAAAGAATTAATGACTTTTTTGCATATCCTACCACAAATGATAATTTTTCTTTGAATATTGATACATGTAGAAAAGAACGTAATGATTAATAATTCCAGTATATATCCAAATCGTAAGAATATGTAAAATAAGCATAAATAATTATATAACATATGTTGTATATTTAAATTTAAATAAAATTTGAAGTTACTAAAAAACCTTTATAATAGCTTATGTAAATATATTTATATATACAATTTTTCTGTTCAAAAATATCAATAGGATAGTTTATGTAGATATATTTAAATACACATTTTTTCTGTTCAAATACCAACAGACAAAAAAACAAGACAAAAGAATTATCCACAGATTTGTAAAATACATCATAGTTTATATATAGTTTAAAATTAAAAATTGGAAATGTAAAATTATGTTAAAATAATAATAATAATATTATTTGAAAAATAATATTAATTTTTTAAATATTAAAAATACTATTTTAAAATGTAAATAATACTAACTGTGGTTAGATTTTTTAAGTAAATATATAAATTCGTAGTTATAATTGCAGTCATAAAAATAATTTACAAATAATACACTTACTTGCTTTGCAATTGATCATTATCATGTTGGAGTTGTTGAATGTCGCCTTTAGCTTGTCGCTCTCCGTTGAGCAAGACATTGACTTGTGATCGTAATTCTTGTTCCATTTGCCGACTTGACTGCAAATCTGATTTCAAACGTTTTATGTCTGCCTCGAGCCTGCGACACACCAGTAACCTATTTCAACGACAAATCATGCTGAAGAAACTGATAGGAAGTCTATCAAAGAGATACAAGACGGTATAGAATTTGACATCTAAGTGTGATATACCAGATTTGTCATTAGAGTTTCAATCTGTGCCTTCGAAAACATGTGGGATTATCAGCAGAATTTCTGTAGTAACTTATAGTAATGTATTTAAAAGAAAAATTCCTCTCGTATGATATACCTTTGATAATAATCGTCTTGCTGTTTCTGTTGCTCTGCCGTGATATCACTCGTATTTTTAACCTGTCGAGTCTTACGCTCCCGTTGGGCATTGGTGGTCGATGATGAATCCCGACTTTCTTTCACGTTATTCCATTTACCCGTTACCGAACCGTTCGTTTGTGATTTTATCGTGGTGTGTCCGCAACCCTTGATAGATTTGTCCTTTTCTACCTCGTTTACGTCAAAATCATTTACAGATCTGTTTTAAGAAATTACATCGATAAGTATTTTCAAGTGTAATTAAAGAGAAATATATTTTTCAATATGAAAATCAACCATACCCCAGCCTTTCGATGAGCTGTATGTCACTGTGCGATACTGTACTTCCATTACTGTGTATAAATCTCTTGTCGCTCTTGTCCGACGGTGAATTATTTGATACATTGTGTTTATTATGCTGTTCTTCCTGCTTTTCACTCTTGTCTAAGGATTTTCTATGAGTACTTTTGGTAGTAGCACTCTGTGTTTGTGATGTGACCTGGCTACTATTGTGCACCCCGCCATTTTGTACGTTCGTTTCTATGGAATTGTTATTGCCCTCTAAAAGACCAAGCAGAAATATTAAAACGCGTGTAATCGCAACAATTACAGGCACACACGTATACGAGATAGTAATTGATAATAAATACAAGCTACCTCTGCTTTTTTCAGGACTTGGGTTATACTGTGGACTCAATTTGTGTGCTTGAGTTTTGACGTGCTGTTCTAACGACGCAGTGACTTGTTGCGTTTGTGACTGCACTTGCGATTGGATTTGCTGCATCGACATAGCTTGTTGCTCTAGAGGCAGTGCTTGCTGCAGTAATTGTAGATAGAACTCGTTCTCCTTTGCCACGTCTTTCTGTTTTCTCTGTTGAAAGCAAAAATGAGTTAAGATACATAAATATTATATATCAGCGTGATAGTGTGCGTTATGCAGATATATTTATTTACAATAAATCAATGTAAGATTGTTGAAGACTAACCTGCCTCATTCTGTAGCCTACGTAGCTCTTGAAACCAAAGCCCAATGTAACTACAGGATAGCCAATGCTGGAAATACACATTGCAGAAAAATTTACTTGGAGATAAACATCAATAGATTATTTTGATAGGTATATGTGAGGCGTAACGTTTTTTGATGTTATATTTGTCTGCAAAAATAATGATAAAACTATTACCAATGTGCTGCAAACGGCCGACAGAGGTCTAGGTGAAATGGCATATGACGCAAGTCACGCAACCGCACTGCAGCCTCTATATATAGAAATAGTAGCCACAGCATCACAGTTGGTAGACACACTCCTTTATCTGTATAAAATACGAATGTTCGATTATTATTTTATATTCATTAAAAATCAGGGTTCCTATGAGTAGTGTTCTAGGTTCTACAAATATGACGTGAGCATATCAGTATGAGAAATTATTTTGATAGACATTGCAAGCTTGTCCATATTTCAAATAAATTTGTTTTCCACGTACCTGTGTGCCAGACGTATTGCACCCAAACATAAGTGCTGGCAGCGAAAAACAGCCAATGCACAGGGATGAAAAAGAAGCAAATCATGTCTGACGTAAGTGCAATACAAATAAAAAATACAGAGAAGGCCTGAAAAAGAGAAACAGAAAAAAAAGACAGTGAGATTACGCCAGTACGCGCGATAGTCTCCAATTGCGCAACGTTGACACTCACCAAGCCTTGATATTTAAAGGAATCGTAAACGCTTCGGAGGAGCAGCCAGAACGGCCACAAAAATTCAAAACGAAATTCCAAAATGAAGTCTGCCAAGATCACCATTGCCCATAGCAGAAGAAACTTCAGATAGAGCAAGGTACTGAAACAAACAAACGTGGATTATTTTGATTGTACGCTACATTCGCCATTCGCAGAATTACAATTCACCGATATACATCTGTATACTTTATACAACTACATTGTGTGGGCCTCTGCGAGGCACCTGTTTTCCTTTCTCTCAAAATATATTAAGTAAATATGTTTGGGTCGCGCGATATGCGATACAAGATACAAGTCGGCGTTATCGAAAACACACGGAAAGCTTACATAACGCCGAGATCTCACGTTCTCCGAGTAGAAAAAGAAAACGAGAGGGAGAAGTTCGTCGGTTATCGCGGCCGTTTTACTCCGTTATCGCGGTCGCTCGCAAGCCGCTACGCGGCCCATCACATGGAGTCATTGGAACGTGAGACACACGTATGTGATAAGTATGTGGAGAGACGTTTGGACGAGAGGCCGCGGGGCGAGAGAAAGAGCCCGAAAACGGAGACGCGGATGGCTAAGGATATCTGACCCGGAGGTAAATGTCAAGCGGGACGAGAGCGGCGTCGATTCGGCGTCACTCGGCGCGCGCGATCATCGCCGCCGCCGTATTCATCACCGTCGTCGTCGTCAACATGAGCATCATCATCATCATAATCAGCATCGTTATCATCATTAATGTCACTGCCGTCGTCCTGACCTGTAACATTCGCGTCCTCCGGTGCGGGACGAGGCAGGGGGGGGGGGGGAGGGAAGGGGGGGGGGGAGGGGGGAGGTTTTGGTTACGTTTTTTGATTACGAAGGGGAAACGGCCATTCCCCGACGTAGGTGTACGTACGTACCCGTACGCGTACTCGCGTACGCATATGGCGCCGCGTGAGAATTTACCTTCCGTAGATTCCCTCGGTGAGCTTGTTGCGTTTCAAGGGCCTCCGAAGCTTACCGCACTCGACATTTCTCCTCTTCATATTCCTCACGGCACCTTTCACCACCACCAAGGCTTAAGCGACGTTACTCGCTACACGCGCGCGCTACGGGGGGGTAAAACGGAAAAAAAGCGGGCCGCGGCGACGGCGGCGGATACACACACGCACACTCTCTCTCTCTCTCCCTCGAGGGGGGGACCTCTTCACCGCGCGGGGGTAACACTCGCGTGCGAAAAAACTCGGGCCTCGGCTCGTTCGCTCTCACGCGCGCGCGACTTCTATCAGTCTCTTTTGTTGTCATTCGTCTGTGGCCAGACTCGAGGTCTCACGGCGGTTTACCAAGCAGCTGATTGGTCCATCGCGGGACATGGCGCTTTAATCAGCGGACGCGAAATCACCTGCCGATTGTATTAATCGCGCGGCGCCGCGCACCACCGACGCCACCACTACCACCACCACTACCACCGTCGCCGCCGCCGCCGCCGACACCGTCCTGCTTGCGTCGCGAAAAATCGCTAAAGACGTTTTCCTCGCTCGAAGCGTTTTCTCGCTCGCTTCGCTTCAATCGCTTGCTCGCCTCGATCGCCGGCTGATCTTTCTCTGTTTCTCTCTCTCTGTCGCGCGCGCGATTTTCCGTCTCACGACGCGATTTCGGGCTCTCAGCTCTCTACGAGCCTTTATCGATCGTAGATGTCTCCCGACCGTGCTGCGGTCGGTCCATCGGCTCGTTCACTCGCGTTAACAGCAGCGCTCCGCGCCGCGCGACCTGGCAACACGCGCCGCGACCCGCGCCGCTTCGTCTCCCCCTCCAATCCCACCCCCTGCCACCCACCCGTCCCTCCTGCGCGTCTCGCTCCTCTTTTCTTTCCGTCCTTCTCTTATCTCTTTCTCCCTTCCTGGCGCGCGTTACGAAGCGAGGACGCGAGGACTAGGAGGTGATGGCTTCCTCCCGCGGCGGAGGGACTTTCGGCGCGTGCAGCTGCGTCCGAGAACCGTTATGGGGTGATCTCGCGCGTCGCCTGAGTCGCCTCGAGGTTACGAAATCGCGAGGGGCTCCCTCGTCCCTCGGCCGTCGGCGCGACCGGCAGGTGCGACACGGAAAGCGGAAAGCGGAACCGCGCTTTCCATCCTCTCCCCCTCCCTCCTGTTCCTCCGATAAAGGGCCGTGTCGCGAGTCGCGAGCGAACGGCTTTCCCGCCAAATCCGAGCGCTCGTCGACTCGCCGAAAGTTCAATTCAATTGTCCTCTTGTCGCGCTGTCAAAAGTCAAAAGTGTTATAAGCTCCTTGCACACACAATAGGCGATAGCGATAGCGATAGTGACAGCGACAAGGTTGCCGACAAAGCTATACCTTTGTCGGCAACTTTGTCGCTGTCGCTATCGCTATCGCCTATTGTGCAAGGGGCTTTAAACGCGGACTGTCAACTGTTCAGTCGTCGTATTCGCGTCCCTGACGAGTGGTTCGTCCTGGCCTGGCCATTTTAGAGCTGTACAGCTCACAGGCCAATAAAGAAGAAGAAGAAGAGTCGTAATAGTCGTATTCGCGTCTGATCGCGGATCCCTGCCCGCTGCGAGCCTAGCGAGTCGGAGAAGATCGAGAGATCGCGCATAGGATCGTGCCCCTGGGATCAAGATCAGAGAAACGACGTTAGAAAGGACCAACCTTCGATATATTTGCTTGGTACAAATATCTAATATTTTCTGAACGCGTCAAGAATCACGTCTAACCTAACAGATAACCTGGATAAAAGTATACGATTATGTCCTGTGTGTGTATTCAGGTGTAACATGAGAAACAGATACCTAATTCTATTCGGAACTCGGTCGAGTCGATGCGTATATATCGTAATATCGTTTCACTAATTTGCATTTCGTTTTAAATCAATATTCACATACCGTAAAATGATTAAGAGCCAGTAAACGAGCAAAACTAAAGCATAAAAAAATTTTGTTTGTTTGTTTTTTGGCCCTTGATCACTTTACAGTATTTTATTATACATACGAGTTTGCTCCTCATTTTTACTTCATCAATATTCACGTTTCAGGGAATGTATATTTCATCTCAAACGTGTGCTAAAATGAGAAGAAAAAGGATAGCAATATACAGGATCTTTTCATCCTGAAATAAGCTACGGAATATTCCCTTCCAATTTTTTGCACTTAGGAAACACTCCGTATAACTCATAGATATAAAAAAGAACAAAGGTAGTAACGTCATTCATAAATACATCAATACCCAATAAGCGAGAAACATCAAGAAACGTTTCAACTACACTTGCAACAACGTTGTGGCGTTAATGCAATACAGTTAAAATGTTTATTGATGTTTCTTGCTTACTGGATATGCAAAGTACGTAAATACTCTTCTCTAGTTCAAGTGCAAACTATGAATATTTACAATAGCGCGATGTAACACGTCAATTAGTTATTCCTCACGTTCACTGATTACGCAAGTGAGATAAAAAAGCGTCGTCCGGTTGGCCGGCGATCGTTAAGCTGCGCGATGCATATGTATATATGAAGAAAAAAAATATAAATCGACCAATTACGCGTTCGATGTAGAGCGCGGCAATGTGACGTTGGACGCGCGATTGGTCAGCTTCGTCGCGGCACGTTACGCGCGATTGCAAGCCCATCTGGACAAGCCTTTAAACGCCTTTCGCGTTGTATTTGGATATATAGATTTCACGGAAGGACAACGGGTGTCGGGTGTGTCCATTTGACGCAAGCACGTCACTTGATGCAGCGGTGCCCCACACGTTTCCTCGGGAGCTTATCGCCCGGTGGATCTTTCCCGCGCCGGATCGAACTGCCAGCGGATCAAATTGGCAACTCGATTGGATTTGACTCGGATCACTCGGATGAACGACGGCAGAGCCCGGCAAGGATGGAGAACGAGAAGTATTCGTCGGACGATCGTAAGTTGATGACCTACGTGGCGTACAGCGTCATTCTCGTCGCCGTCTTCGCCTCGGCCGTGTACAGGGCGACAAAGGACCGGGCGGTGGTGTCGGTGGTCGCGACCTCCTTCGTCGCCTCCGTCTTCCTCGTGATCCTCCTGCTCTGCGACATGACGCTGCGCCTGTGTCAGACGCTGGTCACGTTCACCACGGACGTGGGCCAGGAGTCCGAGGAGAGCTTCTGGTCGGTGGTGAAATATCATTTCACCCTCAACACCCCGTCGGCGATGGTCGTCGTTGTCGGCGTGCTGCTGGTCTTCGGCCTGATCGGCGGCATCGGCACGTGTCCGTTCAACTACGCCTGGGACTTCGGACCCTGCGTCTGTGTGCCGCTGATAATGTTCTCCTTCTGGCTGCTCAGGATGTGCAACCTGGCCGAGTGGGAGACGGGATCGCTGGCCGACCTCAGTGCCATGAAGGGTCTGGATTACGGCACAGGTATGGCGTACAGCTTTTACTATGGCTACCTGCGACTGATCTTACCGTCCACCGGAACTTCCACGAAGGGTATAGTTGAGAAAATTGAGAATTTTGAGGACAATCACAACGTGACGTTCCCGGTACACAAGCTGTTTATCTTGATACCGTCGTCCGGATACATCCCGTCGGATTTGAAGGAGGCATCCCAGTGGATGGAGAGTGCCAGCGAGCTAGAGGAGGAGGTACGCAACCGGGCCGGTAACATACGCAGAACGTACCGCAACAACGCTTACAAGATATATCCCGGTGGAAGAAGTTCAGGAAATGAGCCGGTGTACGTGGTGGCGGAAGGTGCAACGCCTTTGTTAACGTACTACGAGGTACAGAAGCACAATCATCCTGAATCTATCGTATACAAGCGATACAAACGTAAGATTATCGAGATGTTCTATAGAAAACTGCGAGACACCTTGCAAAGCGAGCCAGATACCAGAGATTTGTGTGAATTAATTTATTATAACGATTACGACGCGAAGGGAGACAAGGTTAATGTTGCGACAATAATCTTAGAAAGGATATCTGAAATAAGAGATTCTGCGTAAGTGTCGAGAGAAGTTGAACGACATGTACGTGTCCTGTGATAACGTTTATAATTAAATATATACCTGTCGTTTTCATTTTGATAGTATTTTAATATAATTAATAATAAATACGATCATTTATACAGTTTATACTGCATTTACGTATTTTATAAAGATTGTTATATATGAATTTATATAATATTTTTACCTTGATTTTTACATTTATAATGCAAGAACAATCTAATGTAATATAAGCACTGCGTTTGATGAAATATCAAGTATCTATCTTGCTAAAGAAAGATTTTTGTTATGTATGACAGTCTCTAGCATAACTAGATTGAATTTGCTAATAAAAGCATACATGACCCAATATTATTGCATACAGTGGAGTTTTTTGAAAAAGTATTTACACAGTTTTCTTACAAATAACTTTATTTGAAGGAATAATACATAATTACGAATTGTGTCTACAAGTAACTTATTACATATACTGTATGATTAACTGAGTATGAATAACTGATGATTAACGAGATTTCCACTGTCCCTGTCTACTATCTATCGAAACCACTGCCAAGGGAACGGGCCTGGAAAAATTAGCGGGGAAAGAAGACCCTGTTGAGCTTGACTCTAGTTTGGCATACATACATATACTGTATGTAATAAATTACTTATTATGTATTATTCCTTCGAATAAAGTTATTGTAAGTAAATTGGGTGTGCAAATACTTTTTTGATCCACTAGTTTAAAAATTGTATTCAACTATTATGACTATTTTATTCGTAAATAACGTTTCTCTTTATTTCTATATTTTGACTTATTTTTTAGCAACTTTTGAAGATATTTAAAAAGTATTGTGACTGCAAAGTTATAATTTTTCAGGAGACTTGTACAGATATTTTTTTCCAAAACAAAATTGTGACAATTTAGAATTAAAAGCACAAGCATAAAATTTAATATAATTTCTTAAAAACAAGAGACATGAAGTTTTATTTTATTATACAAAATTTTTTATTTGTTATGTAATGTCCATATGTATATACGTCTTGATTGGTCTCAACCTATCATAAGATATTTTTGCTCAAGAATATAGTTACATTTAGTCACATTTTATACATGGTATTTGAATATCTTGTACAATGTACAAAATAATAACAGTAAAATTTATATGTATAAAACGTATGTATCATTTATTCACAAATACAAGTTCCTTACGAAATACGTTACAAAACATCGCATTTGGCCACTTCAAAAAGGAAGACATGTAAAATATAAGAGATCGCTAATGTCGCATAGACACAAGCACCTTCACATCCACGGCCGTTCTTTATATGCAAATATACGTATTACATTGGTCAAAAGAACTAGCGTCGAGAATTAAATGATTTGTATACAATACATATGAATAAGATATGGCCTTTCGTCAAGGATATAATCTTTCAAAGATTCATAATTCTTAATAAGACCACTGGTAAAAAGGCACAGAATTAAGGCGTGTCAGCCATATACTCCGTGCGATTGTCATAAGACTTGATCAACAATACTTTCGAGCGTGGCTGTGAACACATTTCAGTCGTCACGAACGGCGGTACATTGCATTTGCCTCACATATCCATCTCGAACTGCTCTGCGGATTCCTCGATCACCAGGGAGTCTGTAACGTTATGCAAACGTGAGAAAAGTTCTCTAATATAATTAATATTGTGTATCATCATTAACCGTGCGAATAAACCAGGCTATCATCATTGATGTAGAATATTTCTCGAACAATGCACTATTTGTCCGCTCTATATTTTTTCTTAGGAAGAGAAAGAGTCACATGAAGAGAATCGATTTAGAAATATGAAACAAACTGACCTTTATTATTATTTTTGACGGGATCCTTCGTGATGGCCGGTGTGTTACCCTTCAGTAATTCCGACGGTATGGTCAGCGGGTTTCGCGGTGGCGTTCGCGATATTGGAGAATTCCGCAAATTCATCAGGAACGCACGTTCGTATACGATGCGAGTACCTACACAGAATTCGAAGATATAATTATCTATAGAATCTGCGACTATAATGAAGTTTTTTGCTCAAGTATGTGTTAAATTTTCATTATATATTCTTAATTATTAAATCGATTGACAAAACAGACATATGCGATAAAAAAAGAACTTGGTAAAGGACTTCTTATCTATTACAACCTAATTTATATTTTTATGTACATACAATCTGAAACGACAATTCTTAGGATTAAAAATTATCTGATAAGGTGGCAATATATTAACGACTGTTGGACAAAGTTAAGTTGGTTTTATCACAAATTCGATGTAATCATAATTTTGCCATTTCCGATTTCGATAAAATTTCAGTGAATCTTAATGCTTCAGGCATTGGCTGTAGTTGTTTTTTCTTAGTCGTGGAAAAATGCAAGATTGACTACAATAGAATAGGACAATGAACCGATTTTCAAGAAAAATTCGTAGCGGCATGGTAACGATGACACGCAGGAACGATACAATGGCCAGACGGTTATACGAAAAGCGCACCGCCTATTTATACAAGTATATTTCTGTACACTGACACCTACCTAACTTGAAAGGAGTGCAAGGGTCGGCGAAAATGCCAAAACAAACATAATCGCAGAAAGCACGGAGATACGCGCGAAACGAAGATCGAAAGACGTTAGAATTTGTGTAGAGCACGTATGTTTTTATTCCGTACAACACGAAAGTCTTTCATTATCTTTGTTAACTCTATTTTCGTTTCTTTAGTACGAGACAAAGTAAATTCGTCTTTCTAAAAAAACTTTCTTAAAGAAAAAACTTGAATAGAATTCATTTCGCAAAATTCTCTTTCAATGACACGTGCGACGTAATACGAGTAGCGTCTTTTTTTCTATCTGACAGAATCGTTCGCTAATCTATAATAATAAAGTAATAATAAAGAGGGAATTCATCACAATTTTATAGCAGTTCTACGTCCATCTGCGAAACGGCTGTCTATTGACCATCATTGTTTACATGTCGAGATGTTACGCGAGATTTTCGAAGTTCGCTTACCGCGGCTAAAGTTATCTCGAAGGTCTAGCCATTTTCGCGCTGTGTACAGTGTGTGTATATACCCTTGTTTTTCAGACCACTGTGACTTTCTACGCGCCGCGCTGGCGTGACACGAGCGATAAACATTACGCGTCACCGATTACGCATTGGGCGACGTTCGACATGTATCGCGCGTGCACGCATTAATTCGACCTTGGTTTAACGCCCCAGGAAACGTTGCGGGGCGCAGAACAAAAGCGGTATTTGAGGTATTTGAGTGCACGCGACCTGGCTCACCTGCTTTGTATCGGCGGAATCGCCGACGATCTCGCCATCGAGCTTGGTTTGCGATCATGTTGAAAGGAAAAAAGAAAGAGAAGCAGCCAACTGAATCGCCACACGTGCGGCTCATGAATTATCTATGTCTCAGCCAGATTTTTTATTCATACGATTAACGTCTTTCGAGTCTGGATATTTTCAACTCAAGTCGAAGATGACAGTTTTTTTTTTTTTTTTTTTCCGAGAAATCTAGAAACTGGGTTTAGAAAGGCGATTATTTTTGTCGATATCTTCAAGTTGTACATCTGTATTTTTTTGTAATTTATTACAGAATGTCTTTATCTAATTGTAATATTTATTGACTGCTCTCGTTATGTTTGTAAATCGAGCAGCTCTCTCGGAGAGAACGATTTATTACAAAATATTAACATATAAGTATCAGCGAATAGTTTAAATTACGGTTTTCGTAATATACATTATAGGTATTTAAGAAAAAGAACAATATTGTTATGTTGATTGTTAACAATCGAACTCTGTCAAAATCAAGCAAGATAAATAGATCAGAGTTATCGGTAAGAGATCCGACAATACATCTTTGAATTTTAAAATCTTATCCGATTTCTCTGACAATTTTTCAAATCAAAATGATAAATCGTTCAAACTGACTGTACTGAAAATTTGATGACGCGATTTTTTTTTTTTTTTTTTTTTTATCAGATGACTTCATTTATTAAACCTCAAGAGTGTAAGGTTTTGTTAAAGTCCATTTGGAATATTGTCTGATATAAACTGTAATTGTCAATCAGTAGCGGTTAGTAATTAAAAATAGTATTATTCGTCACTCGAAATTATCGTGGAAAAAACCTCGAATTCGCAGGCCGAAGGAAGTGATGGAACATCCAGTGTAACTTTATTCCGCATTTTTTTTTTTTTGCGTAGCGGATATATTTACTTCGCGGCTCGTCTTCTCTTTACTCCACCTCATGATCGAAGTGACGCGCGTACGAAGAAATATAAACACAAACGCGATAAGTTATCCTTCTGTCGTTCGCTAAAAACGCAATAAGTAGAGCCCGCATTCAGTATATCGCGTTCAATGCCGAGTCCGGCGATCTGAACTTCAGCTTTAATAAGATTAACCCTTCAAGACGTGGCACTGGGTCAACTGGGTGTCATTTGAGTCACATTCGTTTTACCTTCGTCAATTTAATAAATAACTTTCTCCTTGAGAGAAATGGAATCTTCTTTTCAGTACATATTGTTCAACTTTTGCTCATTGTCTTCCTCCGGGAGATAAAAATCAGGGTTTTTACCGCTTTTCTGCGAGCAATAATTAAGAAGATTAACGTGACGAAATATTGGAGAAAATATTAGAAAAGAGAAAACATGTTACGTTTTGTGGACTTAGGCCTTCCGCACAATAGAGCATATATATTAGAAATAAGAATAAATATTAAATATTAGGGGAATCGGAATCAGAAATAATAATTAAACATAACGCACAATAAAAAAAAATAATAAAATATAAGATCTCAATATAGAAATATTTCTATATTTACATAATATTTATCCCTCCGTCTGTATACGTGGGTCTACGGCGTTCGAGCCAAAATAATATCTGCTCGTAATTGTAAAACTTGCAAGCCTGCCAGAAAACATTAAATAAACAATGATTATCAAAATGACTATAAAATCGTCAATTACAAGGTAGACAGTTGTGAATTTTGTGAATTTTTTCCGATTTTTCTAAATACTTTGAGGTCAAACGTGATCGGTCCACGTATACACTCCACGGTGCAAAAAAAAAAACGTATACAGACGGAGAGTTGAAGATTTTTGACTAACGATCTGTCGGACGTAGCTCCGCATATTGATGGTAGATTAACGTCAAGGTCATTGCGTTTTCGCGAACCGATAATTGGCCGGCTATTTCGGGAGGAGTATAATTTCGCGTGCGACGCAAAAGTCTCGAATATTTTTCACGCAGACGGGCGGTCAAACAAACCCGCGCCGAAACGCGCAATTACGTAACACCGTCTCGGTGTTATCGAGTCTGCGTGCGGGCGCGCGAAAGAAAGAGAGAGGGATATATATATACATATAATCGCATGTCGCACTGCGCGTAAATACCAATGGCCTTGACGACATCTTGCACGTGCGCATTTTATTTGCCGAGGTCGCAAACGACTTCGGGCACTGTGTCGGGAAATCTCGAGATTCTCACAACAGTTTACTCTTTCTTTTTTTTTTTATCATTTTTGCAAGAACAGATCCCGGGTGGGCGGGTGCATATAATTCAAGAAGAAAGAACTTTTTTTTATCTCGTTCTTCGCAGATATTTATCCGCAGATTGCCAACGTTGATTCAGTGCGATCTGTTTCTAAATGTAACGTTCTTAATGATACTTATAAATGCATTATCTGTAACAAGCTGTAGGGAGCGGTTGATGGTCAGTGATACAGTCCGGGAGCCTCGGAGCCACGCGCAAAATTAAGGAAAGCATCTCGATGAGAGAGAGACGGAACGCAAAAGGCGGATACACTGACCTCCCGGCGTGGTGGAGTAGAGCGTGCCCCCGGGTGTGGACGAGTAGTCGGCCGGTAGCTGGTTGGGATCGTGAATGACGATCCGCTTGGATGGTATGCTCTGGCTCTGGGTTGCCTGTCTGGCGATGGGAGATGCCGACATCTCGTAGTTGCGTCTCTCTTCTTTCGCGTCGCGTTTACTTTGCGCGTCAATTTGGACGCGGTTTTTCTCTCTTTCTTCTCTCCTCCTCACGTCACGATCACGCCCGCCGTGGGAAACAAAGGCAAGAATTCTCTGTCCGGCGTTGCTATTAGCGATAAGCGGCACCCGTTGCGCAGCAGGGTATGCACGCGATTCCTAATGGAGGACGGAGCGTGACTTTTATAACCGGTTCGGCTTTTCGCTCGTGCAGTCGCGGGCAGAGACTGATACACGCGCGGTTCCACGTGCGAATTTTAATGCGATTTTAATGCGCGCTATCGGACTCAGCGCGACATAACCTACGAGACGGATGACGACGGGGTGGACATCGACTCATCTCACGCAATGTGCCGTGAAACGCGATAAGCCAACGTCCCAGGGGCTACAATCTCCCATGGTTTTGGAGGAGCCAGCGTTTGTGGCGCCCTCGCTGTATGTCACCCACAAGAGCTGAACTAATAATCAATATGGCTGTCGGTATCAGTCGGTATTTACCTTTTGATTACGCGTGATCACGCATTACACAGGTTGAGGTTACTGTTCATTACTGTTATTAAAATAATCAAGTGTTATCCAATATTACGTGCTTTGAATATCCGACCTGATCCAATCAGACTAACAAGAAGCTATAATTGCTAATTAACTGGTGAGTAATGTGGTAACTGATTTATTATCTCAATTGGCGTTCTGTCAGTACATTTCACAATATTGTTATTACTTGTTGTTATTAGGTCGCATTATTACCACTATAAATTACCCTCGCTATAAATTTGGTAATATGGTGAGAAGATGTTGTGTCTCGGAATGTCGGTCGGGAAAAAACGTTCCCTCTCATGCGTTCCCAAAGGATGTCGAACGTCGCAAGAAATGGTTTCAAAAATTGAATATGAAACAATTAGAAGATGAAAGTGAAATTAAAAAGTTAAGAATATGCTATAAGCATTTTCGTGATGATGATTACAGCGGTTCTCCAACAAGAAGAATATTACTGCACTTTGCAGTCCCATCTGTGCTTGTGTCACAACACATATCAAACGTATCACAACATGTATCTGAAAATATTAATGTCGATTATAATGAACATGGAAAACAACATATAGAACAACATGAAGAACAACATGAGCAGACATTGCACATATCAGAAGTATCACAACATACATCTGAAAATATTAATGTCAATTATAATGAACATGGAAAACAACATATAGAACAACATGAAGAACAACATGAGCAGACATTGCACATATCAGAAGTATCACAACATATATCTGATAATATTAATGTCGATTATAATGAACATGGAAAACAACATATAGAACGACATGAAGAACAACATGAGCAGACATTGAACAGACAAGAACAAACATTGTTGCACGAACAAGAGACGTTGCAACAACAAAACAATATGTTGTTGCGACAAGAAAAAAATGAAAAAGCATTGGCTGAACAGCAAATTGAACTGCAAAAGTATAAAGAAGCCACATCGTTTGCGTTAAGGCAACAACAAAAAGATATCGAGAATATTCAAAAGACATTGAATGAACAAAATGCACGATTAAAATTATGTGCAAGACCCAATCTTCAAGAAATTACTCGTAAAAATTTATTAAGTCCTACAGCGAAGAAATTATACGAAAAAATAGTAAAAATGAAGAAAGCTTATAGACGATTAAAGAGACTTACTAACGTAGCGAAAAAAAACAACAGGTCACGAACAATACAATTATGTACAAATGATCATAAAGGGAATATAGATACAACAGCACATGTACGGCAGAATTTTATGAATATGCTCATAAGGAACCATGATAAAGCACCACAGGTACATTTCCAATCTTAATCGAAAATCTAATCTTATTATCGTATAAACATTTCTGGTCATTATAATAAAACAGTATTTAGTCTCTGACAACACTTGCAATTTTTATGGAATTTTTTACATTACAATCAGGAATTTGATCATTATAATTATGTAAATATGAGTTTTTTTATACTTAAACTACAGTTTCTAATATGTATATTAAAAGATTTATTGAAATGAAAAAAAAATTTTTGGATTAAATAATGTACAGTAGTTATTAAATCGTATTTTAAGCCGTCGTATAAACGTAATCAATAATTACCAGGAAAATCCGGGAAATATCACGGCATTTTTTAAATAAAATTTGGATCATATCCCTATATAATTTTCTAATTTTTTTTCATAAATACAAGTATTGTTCAATAACTTTTCCATAATTTCTTTATAGAATATTTATATGAAATGTGTATAGATTAGGAGGAGTCTACAATGATAGAATTTAAGGTGGAAAATTACGTTTTATGCCTTAAGCTGTAAGAAATTGACAAATCACAGTTGTATGTGAAAAAAATATTTAACTATGATTTGTCAATTTCTTACAGCTTAAGGCTTAAAGTATAAATTTTACACCTCAAATTCTTATTGTAGGTCCCGCTTTATGCTTTGTATATTTATATATTTACTAACATTATGTTATATTTTTACTATCATAACCTAAGCCCCAACAAATTAAAAATTATAGTTGATTATTCTTTTTGAATTCACACTTACACAAGCCGTCAATAACGTTTTTTCGCTTGAAGTTAACTACGTTTCCGAGTTGAGGAATCATATCAAAATGATGTATGAATATCTAGATGTGATAAATACATGTAATATTCTTTTCATTGATATCTTATGTTGATATAATTTTTGAAAAATATGTATTTTTTAAATTTATTAACAGGCCAGACGTTTTACGGTTGAAGAAAAGATATTTTGCATAGGAATTTGCCGTAGATCCCGCTTATCATACAAATTTCTCTCCAAATATCTATTGTGTCCTTCAATAACTACTTTGAATAAACAATTGCAAACTATTCCTTTAGACACTGGGTGCAATAATATCATGTTCAAATATTTGAAATTAGTCGCAACAGAAATAGATCCCAAAGATTTACACGTAGTATTAATTTGGGATGAAATGTCATTGCAACCTGCCCTGCATTATGACAGAAGTAAAGATAAAATGGTTGGAATCGAAGATTGGGGGATGCGAAGAACGAGAAAATTTGCTGACCATGCAATCATGTTTTACATTCGATGTCTTGCATCTGGTAATCATATGCCTATTGGCTATGGTTTTTGTAATAGTGCAACTCGTACTGCTCAACTAATAAGATGTATAAAGCAATGGTTAACAGTAATTATAAAATGTGGCTTCAAACCTGTGGCAACCGTATGCGATCAGGGAGGGCAAAATATCGCAGCAATTAATATGTTGATAAAAGAGACTAATAATCTACGGTATAAGCAGCATAATAATCCTAGTAAGTAAATTTTAGTTTGTTATTTAATTTTATAAATTATAATACTTAATTCGTTTCTTTTGTAACTATTTCTTACATATCATGTAATATATGCTCATTAGGCTTTATTTTTATTGCAGAAAATACATTTATTATTGGAAACCATGAGATCGTTCCTCTTTACGACTATGTGCACCTACAGAAAGGTGTGCGTAATAATTTATTAACGAAAGATTTGGTTAATAATAAGTATAAGAAAGAATCGGAAAGACAATTTGCATCATGGAACGATATTGTAATAGCATATAAAATGGATATATATTCTTTTCTAAAACAGCGACAGATGCCAAAGTTAAATGACAGACACATTTTCCCGAATCTCATTCCAAAAATGAAAGTGAAATATGCAACGCAAGTAATCAGCCATACCGTAGCAAATTTTATAAACATCGTACTTACATGGAATAAAGGTAAAGTGCATTCATTATTGCCATATAAAATGATAAATATGTTTATTTAAGTTATGTAATACAATACAACGGACATAATACTCAAATGCTGTTTTTTATTACAGGTATTGTGAATACCGTAAAGGGGGAAATGTGCCTACCAGCCAGTGCTGCAATAACAGCAGACATAATATTATTTTTCGATAAATTGTTTGACTCCTTTAACAAAAAAGAAAATAAGGAATTGTCATGTATTATAAGTCCAGTAAGTAAACACATTTCATTTTGGCAAAATGCTGTTAATAGAATTCGGCAAATGGATTTTGTTGAAAATACAACCCATAAACATATACGACATAATGCAAAATGTCTAACGAATTGGATATGGACTATCAAAGGGGCACAGTATGTGTGGAATATACTGCAAAAATGTGGATTTTCTTCATTCAATTTAAGATATCTGAATCAAGATCTTGTAGAAAACTGTTTCAGTCAGATTAGAGATCACGGGCACAGAAACAATAATCCAACCTCATATCAATTCTGTGCTTCTTTCAAGACGCTTGTGACGACAAACTTGACATCTAAGCATTCTATTTCTTCTAATTGTAAGGAAAATGATGAAGGGACATCATTATCGCTATCAAAAATGATTTCTACAGCTGCAAGTTGTGAAAACGACGAAAAAGAAGAAGAAACTGAATGTACAGATTCTTCAATACCATCAGCGACAAATTGTTATATTTTCGTGGATACAGATAAAATAATAAAAAATATTATAACGAATAAAACTGTAATGCAATGTGCAGAATGTGTACAATGGCTAAAAAATGAGGATATTTTAAGAACTATAGAGCACGCATTTCAAGTTGCAGAATTGAAATTTGTAAACTTCTTCTATGAAACAGAAATCAAGAAGAAATTAAAAAGTATTTTATATTTAGAAGTATTTACAAGAATTTCAACACATTGTTCCACGCTACTTGATTATTTAATAGAGGAAACTGCACAAGAGTTTATTGTTCAATGGTGCAAATTTATTAATAAAATATTAAATGGAACCCAACAAGAAAATTATGAAAACAACTACATTTATAATGAAGCGAAAAGAATGTCAATGAGGTTCACAAAAAAGAAAAATTTGAAGCAAACAAAATAATTGTATCAATCTAAAAGAAGTGGCACCATCTTTCGACAGATTGTAAGTATATTACAGTGTCTTGATTATTTTAATTATTATTAATTAAATTATCTGAAATTGAAATAAATATTTTATGTGCAAATTAACAATAGATTAGTGACAGTAATTTTGGTATTTTTTATTTATATATAGCAGTAATAATTATATAGTAGACGCACTTTTTGTATCAATAATATATTTCTTATTAAAAATTATGTCAAAAGTTATTTTATATCACTAAATTATTGAATGTTATATACTTAATTGAAACAAACAACTTATTTTTTTTTCTTTTTGCAATTTTATTATAAATGATTAAGACGCTATTTTTCTTATCAATTTTCTAAATAACTGATAATAATTTGTCTACGTGTACACATATATTGCTGATTTATTTGCGCAGACAATAATATTACTGCAAATAAATGTTTATATTTTGATTCGACGTTCTTATAACTCACACAATCTATATCGTGTAAATTTTTTTTTTGCAGGACGAGGTGAACACACAAATTGCAATAAACAATAACAATAACAATAACATTAACAATAATTGAGTAAACACAAAAATTGCAATAAAGCTATCAAAAGAATAAAAAATTTAAGAAATAAAGATACTATTTAACCAATGGTACGATTTATCAATACTCCTCTCTAATTTTATAAAATTGCGATAACAAAACATTCACTATTTACACATTGTTGCGATAACAAAACATTAACTATTTACATCCAAATTAAATTTATATTCAAAAAAAGTCGGCAAAAATAATCGGATGTGATAGTCGAGACAACTATAATCGGTCATCACATATGCATATTCATGTGCATATATGCTACGGTTATTTATACTTTTGTGATAAATAAAATATTGTATCAATATAACTATTACGAGCGTTTCTTTTTTAATACAAAATTTAATTTTTTACTTATATATATATATATATACATTTTACTTATATATATTTTACTTATATATATATATATATATATCCAGAGCCGGGATTTAGTTGCACATTTCGTGCCGATTCTCGATTTGAAACACGATGTCCGCAAAAATCGTACTTTTGATCGTACTTTTTCGACTCGGAGTCGGGTCGAGTCAGCAAATCGAATATGCTATAAATCCTGGCTCTGATATATACACACACACACACACACACACACACACACACACACACACATATATATATATATATATATATATATATATATATATGTATATTACACATGTACATATACATATATACATATATATATATTTTTTTTTATTTATATAGCTAAGAAGTATGTATAAATAGCGGCGCACATTTACCGACGCGGTTCGGTCATATTGGCCAATTAGTTCGGCTCTTGTGGGTGACATACAGCGAGGGCGCCACAAACGCTGGCTCCTCTAAAACCATGGGAGATTGTAGCCCCTGCAACGTCCGCTCAGTCCGCTGTCCGCTTATATAAGCTTTCCCCACCCTCTCGCCCTTTCGTAGGATATTCGCGGGGCTGGGGGGGGGGGAGGCAATGCGACCGACTCGCAACAAAAGACGCGAGATGGTTGGTGGAAGGGGGCTCAAGGGGGTGAGAATCGGCATCGACGAGGTAATATCGAAGATAGCCGGCCCTACGTAAATTTTCGTGACTCTCGGCCGGATTTAGCGGGCTCAAGTGGATAATTGATAAATAATATGGCCACGTTCAGCAGAACGTTCATTTTGCAACTGTTGGAAGTTTTCTGAGCTCAGATTGGATTATTCCTCTAGATCTGAAAAAATAATCCAATCTGAGCTCATAAAACGTCCAACAATTGCAAAATAAACGTTCTGGTGAACGTGGCCATTGATATTATCGATTTAAATGAATAATTGAGTAGAAGTAAAAAGCTTTGAAAAAAATATATAATATTATACGAGGTGTGACTTAATACGTGAGCGCATACTACCAGGCGGGCGCCTCACTGACATACGCTCGTCTAAAAGACAGCTGATTGGATTGACTTTACTCAATAATTACTGCTTTATTAAGCATTATAGAAAAAAATGCTAAGGACTTTTTGATTCAATTTTTGATAAGAAATATCGCCGCGTGATAGTGGGCGCAAATTAAGTGATACCCTGTATATAATGTAAATAATATAAAATTGTTATAAATACATTTTTGTTTGTCTAATTTTTTTTAAACTGTTTAAAAAAGTTATATTTGAATATACAAACGTGTAAACGAAACGCCTTCTCATTGGCTCACGAGACTTGTGACATCACTGTGACAACTAGTTCATATCTCCATAAAGGTAATGTCCCATGACACTTATTTTCCGCGTAACCAATCAGAAGCGTTTCGCGTTTCCCATTACGCATATTCACGCTTCTGATTGGTTACGTGGAAAATATGTGCCATGGGACGCCATCATCCTAAAGTATTTCATATACTGAGTCCTCGGATTAGTCCAGGGAGGATTAATCTGCACAATCCTTTGGGTCTAACGAACCCACGGACTCGAGTTTATCACTACGGACACCCACACGCAGTAACATACTACACACACTCACAAATACACATTTCCGATTTTGTATTCAACTGTACCACTTGCTCTGGCCGTATTGTATTCTGTAAAGAGGAGGCAGGTGCCATTTACTTTTAGACGAAGAAGTCTACCGATCCGGTCTACCGCTTCTCATGCGCTTATTTGCTCAAACATTTTAGTTAATAACTCAATAACTATTGCAAATTGTGCAAAATGGTAAACGACTTTTCTTTTTAATCTATCTCCCCAATCTATCTCCATCTTTCATTACATCGAATCGAACATGCCGTATATTTATGTTAATATTAATAAACAGATACTAATAATATATTTATGTAATTAACTAAAATTATAGTATACAGGGTGTCCCATTTTAACTTTCGCACCGTAATATCTCGGGAATCAATGATTTCATTGAAAAATGTTTCGGACAAAAGTTGTATGGTTTAGAGGGGACCATCAAATGAGCTGACTAAATTTTGGGTCCAGCGCCAACTTTAGACCCAATAAGACCCAACTTGATTTTTTAAAATGGAAACCCCAATTTATTATTGTATCATTTTTTTCTACTAATTAATTTGAACAACTTTTGTCTGAGACATTTTTCTGTTTGCCTGATACTTTTTGAGATATTCAAGGAAAACTTGGTAACTTTTTTCAATATTTTAGCTTACGATATCTCGGCAATTGTTTGTCGGAGGGAAAAGTGGTACAGGACTTCTTCACTTCATTTCGTCTCAAGAATATGCTATTGCAATAGTACTTCAATTTTTTTTAAATATTTGTGTATGCATCTCCTTGGAGTTTTCATGTATAATATAATAATTCAAAAAATTAAAATTTAATACGGGCAATAAGAGCCAAGCGTGCCGTTTTACCGCTCAAATATATTATAAAATACATGTGGTCAAAGTTACGAACGTTTCGACCTTTTTTGGGGTCCTCCTCAGCGCATTATATAACAGTAAATTCTACATAAATAATAACTCAAACTATCGATTGGATATACTTAGAACTTGACCGGTTGAGCGGTTATTGAGATATCAAAATCTCGGGTACTCGCAACTCGTGCGTTCGCGTAAAAGAGTCACGGTGCGGTCTCGCTTCGCGGGTACTTGGCACGAGACGCTACCGTGTCTCTTGATATTCATGTGATTAACTAAAATAATAATATACAATTAAATAATATATTACATGCTATTATTTTAATTAATTTATATAATAGACAATGTATAACTACAATTAAAAAAATATCTTTCAGGAACATAAAATAAGTAAATTCCACAAAAAAGAAACGCCAACAGTACGCGGTGTTCCCAAACGGTCACCCATTTAAGTACTAACCGCGCTCAACGTTGCTTGACTTAAGTGATCGGACGAGAACTTGTAGGTTCAACGTGATTTGACCGTTGGCGAAAGTATCTTTCTTACAAAGAGATAACACACTTCTTCATCAATTTTCATATTATAAAAAAGAAAAAATTTTTTAAACCACCGATAGTGCGTTAAACTTGAAACTTCAGGCTTTAAAATGCCTTAATTTTTAAATCGATTAAAGGGAAAGAGGCAGATTAAAGGGAAAGATGCCTTAATTTTTAATTTTTTGTCTACGATGATTTTTCGCCGAGTATCGACATCATTTCTAAAAAGTACAGATTTAGTTTCAAAATCGTATAACTCGGTGAAAAAAAAATTGTAGAAAATAAAAAAAAAAAACGTTTTGTAGGCAAAATATAGTTTACGGAACTTATCAAATTCTTAAAAAAAAAAATAATAATAATAATTCCGAGAAATTTTTTAAATAAAAAAAATTATAATAGTAAAAAACAAAATACAAAAAATAAAAACCTAAAAATTAATTGGTAAAAAATTAGTTTTAAAAAATGACCCCCGACTACTGCCTAAAATAAGTTAACCCTCTGGCCAGCTAACCGTTTGTTAAAAAACAAAAAAATAAGTACATGGATACATAATTATTGTTATATAAGAATGTAAAACATATATATATATATATATATATATATATATATATATATA
>NW_020213606.1:52339-105229 GCF_003070985.1 Temnothorax curvispinosus | reverse complement strand
ATATATATATATATATATATATATATATATATATATATACAGTCATGGTGGAAGAACCATGCATACACAGTGTATGGATCACAATGCGTCGAAGTATACGAGCTACAAGCACGAGCATGAGTAGGTAGACGACTGCGCATCATACTGCGCAAGCGGTTGTCATGGAAACATCATGTGGGTTAGAAAACTTAGAAAAGTGATAACAACGAGGTGGACATGAAAGAAGTTCCAATAAATAAAATAAAGAGAATTCCAGTAATAAATAAAAATAAAGAGAAAGAAGAATACCTCCGAAAACAAAGGAACATGAAAAAGTAATATAATCAAGTGAATAAGTAAATTGGATTATTAGATGACAACAAACATTTTTCTAAATAATTCTGCAACCTGTAAAAAATTTAATATTAATAAAAAAATTAACTAAATAATAGAATTAACTAATTTTATAAAGCGTATTAATATTATGTTTTTGTTAATATTTTAATAATAATAAAGAACTTCTGTTATATGAACAAAGTTTATTTTATGAAAAATTAGTGCGAAAATTAGTGCGAATAATTTTATTTGGTAATATCCTAGGCTTTTATTAATACTATTAAAAGCTCTTTTTGTAATAGGCTTTGTTCGAACAAAGCCTATTACAAAAAGAGCTCTTTAAACATTCAGCAAAAGATAATTTTCTTTTTTAATAATTTAAAATATTCGATGTATTATCCACTTTTCTATATATATAGATAGAAGATATCATCTGTAAGATAAATTCACGTCATTAAAAAGAGTAATACAATTATTTTTCAAAGATTTTATTAATATATTACTAAAACTTGCTATTTTTATGTATCCTTTTATTTTTACTTGTTGACCCTTTGTGAAGTAATTTTCATATTCATAATTTGTCATTTGAATTTCAAGTTTATGAGTATATATACCATCAACTAATCCGTAATCACATGTTTTATAATTAGTTAAAAGTGTATTGAAACATGGTCTTTATAAAGCCGCGTATATACAAATAATTATCAAATAATTTATTTTAGTATTTAACTTATTTTTATTAATAAACATATTTAAACTAGAAAAATATAAATCATTCATAAATGCTAACATTTTTCCTAACAGATACTTTATTTGATTAATTTGCTGTATGTGTAAATGTTTAAAAATATTATGTTAAAAATATGCTTTGTGTGTAGAAGAGAAGCAGTGTGTGCGCGTTTCAATTATCACTCCTTAATTATCACTCCTCGCAAGTGCTTATTATAATCCTATGATAATTGTATACATATATATTTGTAAGAAATAAATATTAATCAACGGGGAAGGGAGATTTCTTTAAACCAGCGTTAATCTCCCTTCCCTGTTTATTAAATATATTAATATTTATGTATATATTATGGTCAATAATATATACATAATTATATACATAATATATACACAATTATTAGATAGGCATTATATATATATAATATATATATTTGCTATATAAGTGTAGATTTGAATTTAAGCGCTACTCGTCACGTGACACACATTTAGTTCATCACTTTGACGCTGAAATTATTCTCTGAGTTCTCTCCGTTTTTTTGACGGAAATTCCTTATTGATTATTACATTTGTGTGGACTTGTGTGGACGCATCTCTTGTACCTGAATGAGAGGGAAAATAGAGTTTTCTCATTAACGCGCTTAGGATTTTTAAACGAAACCTTTCTCGCCAAAGACAGTATATTCCGCGATGAATCCCTCAGAGCCAAGCGGCACCGAGACTCTCAGGTACAATGAGTTCACATTGGATGACACTGACATAAGGTTATACATCAGCTTACTCTTGACAGATCAAAAGCTTTTCAGTATTTTCGCAACGCAATGTGATTCGGACATGCGTTGTTATTTTCACAGCTAATTTTTCGTATGTTCGAATGATATTTAGTTTTCTTTTTACGTTAAATTCACATGACGTTTCGTTTTAGCTCTAAGATGAAAGACGTGATTGACGTTCTCGCGATGCAGCGCGAGAAAAGGAATACATTACAAAAGAGTATTACGATCGATTATACCAAATCCAGCGACAGTTTCACAGTTTCTCGATTTATCTTCGAGTGCGGTATGTTGGGTGCAACGATATCTCACCATTGGAAAGTTGTTAGGCACTTTAGAAAATTTGTCGAGCTTTAGAAATCTTGTGTTTACCGTAAAAAGGTAAAGTCTTTAATAAAACGCTCGTCTGAATTTAGGTTTGAAATTGGAGGCTCACCCATTGACGATAGCTACTGCTGCAACATTATATCACAGATTTATTAAAGAAGCGACGGCACAGGGATATGATAATTATGTAAGAACGGATGGTACTTCAAGACTCGATAAGTTCTTAATAAATACGACAGAATTTTGTCTCTTTTAGCTCATAGCTGCAACTTGCCTTTATCTGGCTGGTAAAGTAAAGGACGATACGCTGAAGATAAGAGACGTAATGAATGTATCTTACAACACGCTTCACAGAGGTTCTCAGCCGCTCGATCTTGGCGATCAGTATTGGAGTATGAGGGATGCAATCGTACAAGCTGAACTTCTGATCATGAGGATGCTCAAGTTTCAAGTCACGCCTGTGCATCCGCACAAGGTAAAGTGTTGTAAATATTACTAAGGCTGTTCCACTCTAGTTAACGTTACGTACACTAGCATTTTAGTTAACTAGAGTGAATTCGGAACACAGCCTAACTGAATAACATTAATAGACGTATGTGATAACGCATAAATAACTGCATTATGTTTCCTTATAGTACATGCTTCATTATCTGCGATCTTTGCAAGCTTGGTTTGGTGAAGAGGAGTGGTCCAAGTATCCGGTCGCCAAAACTAGCATGGCACTGCTACAAGACTTTCATCATTCCCCAGCTATTCTCGACTATCCACCGAACTTAACAGCGATAGCTTGTATCAACTTGTCATTACAAATTTATGGCGTGGTCGTACCTCTAATGGACGAGTGTGATCAACAGCCGTGGTTCAATGTAAGTATACATGATGCTACAAAATTTTTTGTCCGTTTTTCTATGTTAGTCGATAGATTTATATGTAAATTTTCTTGTCACCACACAGGTTTTCTGCAAAGATTTAGCGAGGGATAAGTTATGGGAAATTATGGAAAAAATCATGGCGGCATATGATGACGAACCTGAAACGAGAGACAATTAATAAGCGCGTATCTGTATCTATTACAATAATAAAGCACTTTCCGTACATTACAAACTATGGCAGTTGCTTTATATACACTTTTTTAATTATGAGCCGTATTCAGCGAATTTTTCTAAATTATTCGATCAATAGAAAAATTTAGAAAACTTTATTTTACAATACTCGAGTATTTATTCAATATTCGGTTAAAAATATTAATTTGTATTGTATCATATGCAAAACGTTGTAATCATTTTTCTATGAAGTGTTAAGAAATAAACCTGTAAGAGATAAAACTGAAGTATATTTTCAGAACTAAAGTACAATTTAATTCGCTAATACATTTTCTCTATCCAACATATTCTTTATAATCGCAATTCTCGTATCATCCATTTTTTTTAATAACAAATATGTTCACTTTGTACAAGAAAAAAATTTACTTGGACTAATTAATACGTATGTTGATGCATATATATGTTGATGCATACGTACGATGTATACGTGTATGCACAAAGTGGGAACATAAATATGTATAAATATTAGATATACCTATTCTTAATATACGAGAATAAAATTTTTAAATATACCTCTTTTAAGATACATTTATCTCACTCATTAACGACAAAATTTCTTCTGTACATTTTCTCAAAGTATTTAGCACAAACTTAATATCATTGTTATCCAGACTAGCAGATATACAAAGTCTAAGACTAGGCCTAGGTAAGATTCTTTCCGTTTCCAGATAGGCAGGTAGTATGATTGCCAAGTTATTTTCTATACATTTGTTAGAAATTGCAGATAGTAATTTCTCCTCGGTGGCACGGTCTTTCTGTTCTTTCAAATATACATGCTTTAAAGGCGATTCTGCGAAACTAGAGCACACCAACATCGGGATTTCTTTGAGACCGTTGTGAATCGATAAGGTATTATTTTTCAAAGATTGAAATACTTGTAAATTATTTTCAATCATATCTAAAGAAGTGATAGCAGCAGATGCCAGGAGAGGTGGTTGAGACGCCGAGAAACAGTAGCCAAGCCCAGATAAACGTTGATGATCGATGATAAAGGATGTTCCCACACAAAAGCCTCCAATAGTTCCCATAGCGTTCTCTAAAGATCCTAAAGAATATGTAGATATATATTATCATATATACATTTTCATATATTAACAAAAAATATCTAGCTTAGAGATGTGCGAACTATTCGAATTCGAATTTCTATGATTCGAATCCAAACTATTCAAAAATTTCGAATCTAGATGATTCGAATACGAATTATATACAGGGTGAGGCAATAACTATTACCACCTTAAATATATTCGAATCTATAAGGTCCAGAGAAAAATTAGTGTAACTAAAATTGTACGGTACGAAGGGGGCTATCATATAGCGATAATAATTTTTGTCCAGGTGGAGGGGCTTCGGAGATATCAAGGTCATCTTCATTTTTTTAAATTGATTCGGTACATTTTTTTCCATGTCTTCGAGCTCAAGGAGAATAATCGACTGTGATTGGTCTATCTATTTTCTTACGGTCTTACCATTATGACTAAAACTTTGTTACGTGCAATGGCCTTAACAGAAAATACGAAACGTCTGATTGGTTACGCGATATGCGTTACGCGGAAAATATCAGTCCATGGGGCCTTACAGAGAATAGGCCCTTTAGTTTGTAAGTGACCCTGTAGTAAGGTCGAAACGCTTTGAACGTTATTTCAATTTGTAATACAATCTTAGTACGTTGTATACACCTGCCTTGTACTACGTTTACGCGAGCGTTACTTCTGTAGGAACTTACGATAATTCCTTCGCGTAAACGGGATTTTGCAGTAACTTACGATAATTTACTCCGCGTAAACGAGCGAATTATCGTAAGTTACTACAGAAGTAACGCTCGCGTAAACGTAGTACTGGTTCGTTAACTACTTTTTTAATTTTTTGAACTCTGGTCTTTTATTATTTTAATAATTATATTGTTAATTAAAAATTATATTTCAACAATTCGAAATTATTTGATTCGCTTCAATTCGAATGGAACTTTGTCGATTCGATTTGATTCAAATTTGAAAAAAGAAACAAAATTTAATTCAATTCGACTTGACATAACAAATCCTTGATTCGTACATCTCTACTGGCTTTAATTTTTTTTTAGTTATTATATTAGTATTAATTTTTACCTATTATCATGTCTACTTCACTTCTGGGAATGTTGAAATATTCGGTAACGCCTCTTCCGTGTAGACCGATGGTACCAAACGATATCGACTCATCAATAAAGATTCTCAACTTGTACTGTCTGCAAAGATCCAGTAATTCAGGTAGAGGACAAATGTTTCCTGTATTCATATAAATACCCTCTACGATCAGAAAACGTCTGATTTTCGCAGCCTTTTTAGGACGTCGTTTGTCCGCTTCCTCCTGTTTCTTCAGGAGATTATGTAGATCTTGAACATCATTATGTTTAAAATATTGGATATTTCCTCGAGACGCGTCCAATCCTTTCTGCACAGCGAAATTTACTCGCTCATCCACGAATATCAAGTCGGTACGTTTACAATAAGCTGGGATTACGGTCGACATAGTAGCGAACCCATAGGAATATGTTATAGCGTCTTCCGTGCCCATGAAACTGGCCATACGTTCTTCTAGCTCCAGGTGCACGTCGACAGTTCCATAGAAACCTCTTGGTCCACAAGATCCAACGCCGTATTTCTTGATAGCCGCCTCGGCGCTGTCTATCAGCTCTGTATTGTCACTTAGACCCAAGTAATTATGCGTACCCAAGTTGAGACAATCCCTGCCATTGACCGTCATCCGCTTCCCGATTCTAGAAGTGATGTGTTTGGGACTCAGCGAAGGATGGTCCGCTGGCGATTCTAGCACGAGGGACTCCGGCCGCCACTCCGCCAGTTTACGCTCCACCAACTCCTTCGAGGGTACCGAATCCTGGCCGCCGCTTCGTCTCTTGGAAATAAACCACACTATCCAAAGCACCAAAATCGCTTCTAGCAGAGTGTGGTAATGCGGCAAGGTGTCCCGCAGGATCTCCACCGATTCGACAAACAGGAGTTTCGTGCTCATTTTTCTTGACTAGTCCGAGCAGAGAGATATATAGAGTACGCAGGCACTTTCTTATCGTATGACAAAATATCAATTATCTAGAATTATATCTACATCTCTTACGAAATGAAAACATGCGACGAAAGGCTGATAACGATAAGCCGAATTATCAAGCCTTCACGGGCCACGGGTCTCACCCTTGCCCACGGTCGTGTAAAGGCACTTGGCAGCCTTCGCGCCAAGCGCCAATGACCCATTGAGGTTAAATTGTATATTAATGCACCATTAATGCAGGCGCACAAAGAAACGAACCAATCAAGTGTCTAGCATGAAGAACGCAGCAACATCTGTCCTTTTTACCTGAACTTCTTGCACGGTTCATCTTTCCTCTTTCTCTTTTCACATTGGAGAGAAAAGGAGAAAAGATGAACTGTGTAAGAAGTTCAATTGAATAGAATAGACCTGTGATACTGTTTGCATCAGATATACGATTGGCATGCATTTCTCGGTGCGTATGAATACATGATTATTTAAATAGTTTGAATATTGAATATTTATGACAGAATCATTATTTTTGCAAAACGAAATATGATAAAAATACGGTGTATATGTATATTATGCACCCGCGTGAATAAGGAGCGGTAGATTATTTTATTTATTATAATTATTAAAAAGCCAAAATCTCCGGCTCTTTAGCGCATATCATAATTTCATAGAGAAATAATCTAAAAGACAGAATAATACTTTTACGAGGTGAAATATATATAGAGTATAGAGTTACGTATATGCGTATGTACATGGTGTTTGTGCACTGCGATAAATAAAAGGAACAATGGGTCGATTGTGTATCTTGAAACGATGTGAAAATTACAAAAGTGAGGAAGTTCATTAGAGTATACCTATCCACGATTTTATTTGTCAAAATCTATAAGTAAATCTGTTTATTTTTATAATTTCCACCTCGTTTTAAAATAATACATATATAATCCGATCTCTAAATTATCATTTTTATTTATTACAATTATTAGAAATTAAATTGCAAAATTAATTTCTAATAATTGTAATAAATAAAGATGATAATTTAGAGATCAGATTATATATGTATTTTAAAACGAGGTGGAAATTATAAAAGTGAACAGATTTACTTATAGATTTTGACAAATAAAATCGTGGATTTCTTTATCGGATATCTATCGTATAGCTTTGTAAGAGATAATTGCTTAAAAAAGTATTATTGACAATTAAGTATTCATTGCAATTGAAGTGTTGATGAAAAACTGCAAACTTGCTGTCGTCTTTTATTCTTGCTAATGCTGTTTTCACACCTCCAATGGCAGCGCACGGTTCATCTAGTAGAAGAAAGACCTACGCAACAAATCTTTTTAGCTAGGACTGTACCGAGAGAGATACACTGTCACTCGAAAGTTTTCTTTCTCTCTCTCTCTCTCTCTCTCTCTCTCTCTCTCTCTCTCTCTCTCGGCTGACCAGTAACGACCTGCCAGTGCTCTTTTCAGTATTTTATCAAAATTTTGATAACGCACGCCGCGCAACTCGATCGTGAACAGACCTGAAGACAGGTCCGCGCGCGTGCAATCGGCGATTTTAAGCCGCTGTTGCCGAGTCGAGCGGCGGCGGGCGGAAAACAGGACTTCCGGTATCCGGCAAACGCCCCAGCGGTCCCCCAGTCCCCAGTCTACCTGTCAGCATCGTCGGGCTCGCAGCAATTTCTGCGTACGATAGATCGCTCCCTCGGCGTTTTCGTCGATTCTATCGAGAGGGAACTGTCAGGACCTTCGCCGAACGGTGAGTGAGCACATTTAAGACGACGATCGTCGTCGCGTTGCGACGAGACGCGCGACGGTGTCGGGTGTGCGGCTCCCCCCCTTTTCGAAAAATTCTACTCCGTTTATTTTACCCCTCCGACGAGGGGCTGCGCTAAGCGCGACTGTGTAAAACCGATTGTGCGAAATAATATTCGTGTATAAATGAACGTGTACGTAGAAAATGCATGAGTTTAGTTTTCGGCCGGCATCGCTCGAGGAAATCGTACAAATAAGTTTGGTTATCTCGCCGTCGCATTCCGGCGAGCGTTGCCCGCCTGAGTCATGCACTCCACTTGACGTTTAATACCGGTGACGTATACATTCTGCCTGAAGTCGCGCCGTGCTTGTGCTAAGGTTTGTCGAGGAACAAAGCACCGATCAGGACTGACAGACACTTGTCATCTCTTGAAAACTGAAGAAACTCTTCGATTCCATTGAGGTTTCGCGCATCTGTCGCGCGAGCATCTAAACATTCTAAACCCGATAACCTCAAGTGGTTTTATATATACAGAGTGACCCCGGCCAAACTTCGAGTAACATTTGCAGTCTTTCGGTGACGCAAGTGGAATTGTTAGTCTTTTGTTCGATACATAAAAAAAAGGAAGATTAGATTAAGGGCGACGAATTATATGTAGCTAGAATACGTGTCGGTCGAATTTATCATTGAATAAGTTAATCGATATCTCACATCTGTTAAGCTTATTCGTGAGATTTGCCACGATACGTTTCTGCAGTGGTTTGGTTTATCAGAGCGAGGAGATTAATAGCGAATTCGATTTGCACTGGTGCACACAGAAGAGTGCTGTACGTTTCAGTTATCTGAGCGTGAAAGTCTGTTGAAAGTATCTTAATTACACCGTATACCTGATGTTAAATACGCGATCCAAGCATTAAATCTGAGTGCGTTCACTGAGTACGAACGATTCCGAGTGAGTAGTGTGAGTAAATTAGAACGAATAAGGTTCGTATGAAGTACACGTCGAGTGATATGTGGTGTCCTGTTGTTAACACTTGTGCTTGAAATTTTAGAGCACGTACAGGGTTTTCAACAAATAGACTTTACACTTTTGAATTATTATATTTATGCTTCTGCACTACACGTACATGAATGATTTTGGTGTTGAACAATTCCTAACAGCTGGGAATTTTAATTCTACATAAAAACATATTTAATATGAGATCCATTAGCAGCCAGCACCATGTTCGAAACGAAACTGCTTATCATTTCTTCGAGAGTTGCGTGGGAACCCCCTTCTACAACGGCTTGAATGTTGGTTATCAAATTCTTAATTGTGCGAAGATTATTCTGATCGACGTGATCCTGCAGATATCGTCATAAATGAAAATCACAGGGATTTAAATCCAGCGAATAGGGAGGTCAGATCCATAAAATTATATTCTGATTAAACATTACTCTATATTGAATGTGATTATTTCCATATTGAATACGTTTTTATTATATAACATCAAACTCCCAGCTGTCAAGAATTGTCCAACACCAAAGTCATCAATTAATGTATGTAATGTACGAATGTAATATAACTAATATATATAACTAATATAAGTAATATATATGTAAATAGGAAAAAAGGCTGTAAGGGTCGGACATAGTTCTTGGTGCGTAGTATCAGTATCACTGATTTATTACTCAAGTTTTACATCCATCCGTACGTTTCAGTTCCAATTTGAGCCATCTTCAGCGGTATAATATTAAAAAATAAATTAAAAAATTCTCCGTTGCAACGTGGTGAGTTTCCTGATTGGAGATTTCAAGAAACAAAATTGAAAATATAATAAGACTAAAAGATTCATATCTGTAAAAATAATTTTATTATTACAAAAGGTATTTATTAAAAACAAAAAATCTAAAGTTAAGGTAACTCACCAAGTAGTCTAGATATATATGAATGTATGTATAATATACATTGTATATATTAATGTAATATATTTATTATTAACTTCAGCTACATAGCCAAGAAGTGGACTTGGTTTACAAATAACCTTAATTATTCATCCTTCCATTCATACACTACTATCCTAACTTACAAGTAACTATTGCACATATTGTTACACATTGACTTTCTATATTTTAATCCAACCTTCTTTTTCGCTCTTCTTTCTCTAACCCTGACCGTTCTCTATATAATCTTAACAATATCTTCTCTTTGATGATGCTCATGTCATCATTCCAAAGCCTCTCTAATCTTTCTTTATTATTCTTATCTAATTCTATAAACCAATTTTTTATCGCTTCGCATTCTGATACATAATGATTCGTGTTATCCCTACCTTGTTTACAAAACATACAAATACCGCTTTCCTCTTTTAACCAATACATATTCGCGTCCTCCAAATTACCACATCTAAGTTCACCAGAGCTCTAATAATTTCGCCTTTATCATAATTATCCACATATTCCTTCCTCAGAAATATTAATGTAATATAGTAATATAGTAATTCAAAAGTGTTGCGTCTTTTTGTGAAAACCAGTGAAAATCCTGTATATTTTGCTGCTTTTTACATAACATGCTATTAACGGAGTTATAATACTTTTCGTAGATCACGTGTGATCTCACAGATAGATATATTTATCACTAGAGTTATATGAAAGACGTAATTGTGAAGTAAACCTAAATCGATCATTATTTAGTACTATAGTGTTTATAGTGCTACCTTTGTACTAAATACTATTTGATTCCATACGCATTTTCGATGCGTATTGTACCAGCTGGATATGCCAGATCGTTTATCATCGTAAATTTAGTACGAATATAATACTTGATACGCATATCAAACGGTGTAAACTAGGCCTATCTTGAACTATGTTCAACGTATATCCCGTCGAATAATTGTTTAAAATGTATGGTAGGCGTTCCATCAAGATGTATTTTTTTTGCAATATATTGAAACGATTCTGTAGCAGCAACAGTTATGATAAATTTATAGCGGCATTGCAATCTTTAGGGTGGAATAATGCGCAGGCGAGGAAATTTGTTACAAGATATCATTTACATAGTCTATTATCATATTCGTTTTTCTTTTTTAATTCATTGAGCCATAAAATGGGCGCTGGTTTGAGTGGTTCGTTAGGACAATTTCGACCAAAATTCAAACTTATTGATATTTCATGACACTCAACTTATCGGGAAATACACATTTTGTTATCACGGATAGAACTATTAACTTTATTTGTTTAACACATTGGAAAAGAACGATGAATCGTACGATCGGAAATTTTGTTGTAAGCACTTGTATACCGATTGAATTAATTACCGATTAATGAAACTTTTTTGCTTAAACCTTTTTATAATCAAACTTTGAAATTTACTTTAAAATGTTAATTCAATATTAAATATAAGAAGAGAAATTACGAATTAATCGATTAGCGTCGAGGTACGATCGATCGTGAAAAATCGTTGTTTTTTAAAATCGATTATTTGAATTTATTTTTTCAACATCGCTTACTTGTTAAGCGTAGATAAAGTTATTATTCTTTTGACGTAATATGGAAGAGAAGATTAGATTAATTAAGGCTAACTGCATGGAGATCGAAATTTTATCATTTGGGTTAATCTCGTTAATTGGAGTCAAAGGCGTCCCGAAAGCACACAATGTTGCGACTCGCCTCCGAGTAGCGGCAGCACAAGGAACGCGGCCCGGAGGCGCGAAGAAAGGAGTGGCGAAGCGGCGGGGCGGGGGCGGAACGACGAACGACGCACCGCGCCGGTCGAAACTGGGGAACGTCAAATCCGGGCGGGCGTCCAGGACGTTATCTCTCCAGCCGCCGCCTCTCCGCTCGCGCTGCCTTCGTTATCGTCGCCGTCTTCCTTTGCCGTTCCGTCGACCTTTTTCGAAAAGAAAACAACTGGCCGTTTCTCTTCCTTCCGCGATATCCATCGACGCAACAAATTCGGAAATTCTCAAGTTTAGGCTTAGCCCGACTATCGGATTAGGCGAGTGCGGATGCGCTTTTGCATTCTGTTATCCTGTGGCTGTGCCTTTGGACACACACTCCACTTTGGAATCCGCCTCTGTCCCTCCGACTTGCTGCTGCGAAAGAAGGCTCCAAGACTCTCGCAGCGTGTATATTTGTTTCGCTAAGAGAGCGTGACGATAATTCGGCCGATAATTAAGTTCGATTTTCCGATTTCTCGTTGTCCTTGAAAAATTGTGCACCTCCGGAGAATACATTCGGAATTTTTCAGTGTGGCTGGAGAGGAGCAAGGATTTGGGAGCTGTGTTCTATCGCGATTGGCAATTGTTCGAGCGCGGTTTTCGATCGCTTATATGCCTTTTGACTTTTGAGTCCTCGCTAGAGAAGGCACTATCGCGGCGCTGTGAAAAAGGACGAGCCTCTTGTTGAACCTGAGACGCAGCTTTGGGTTACCAGCGTCAATTACAGTTGACCTGTTATGTTTACCATCGACCGTATCGAAGATTTACGCGGATCGTTTAATCCGCGTGAGGCGGCGCCGGCGGCTACGAAGTAACGAACGAAGCGCAAATCAAATATTCGTGACTAGGCGCGGGCGAAGTTGTTGACCTTGTCACGTTCCATACTTGAAAATATTTGTTAAATTTCTGCCTGTTAAGTCTATTAAGAAGCTTATAGTTTTGTCGTTGAGCCGAATGAAATTTTCTAACATTAATTTATAAGAGATTTTACGGATCGAAGAGAAAGAGAGATTATAATTCTCGGAGGTGATACCGTCGTACGCTGGCATACTCAGGAAAGGCAGCAAGGATAGCGAGGGATACGCGGAGTGCGAGGTGGATGATACACAGGAACGATGTTCAAGTGCTGCGTGTGTAACAGCGCGTCGAAGAAGGCGAACGCCGAGAGATCGAAAGCGGAAGATGACACGCCGGTCGGGTCGCCCAGGCTGACCACGGTTTCCGCCAAGGTGGACGATGAGATTAAATTTGTGACGAAGGTGGAAAAGGTAAACGGCAACGTGCAAAAGTCAGAGAAGACGTCCCTGCTAGAGGATGCTTCATTAGAAAATAAGGATGCCTTGTTAGAGGATAAGAATGCCTCGCTGGAGGACAAGAATGCCTCGCTAGAAGATAAAGATGCTTTGCCAGAGGACAAGAATGCCTCGGTAGAGGATAAAAATGCCTCGCTAGAAGACAAGAAAACCGCGGTAGTAGATAAAAATGCTTCGTTAGAGGACAAGAATGCCTCGTTAGAGAATGAGAACGTCTCGTTAAAGGATAAAGATGCCTCGCTAGAGGATAAGAATGCCTCGTCAGAGAATAAGAATGTCTTGTTACAGGATAAAGATGCCTCGCCAGAGGATAAGGATGCTTCGCTAAGAGATAAAGATGCCTCAATAGAGGATAAGAATGCCTCGCTAGAGGATAAAGATGCCTCGCTAGAGGATAAGAATGCCTCTCTAGAGGATAAAGATGCCTCGCTAGAAGATAAAAATGCCTTGTTAGAAGATGAAGATGCTTCACTAGAGAACAAGAATGCCTCGCTAGAGGAGAAGGACATGTCGCTAGATTTCACCCTGTTACGCGCCGATTCCGCGATGAGTCCGTGCGAGATTCCGCAGAATGGAAACATCGACGTTGAGGAGAGCTCGAGTTCGACTTCGACGAAGGAAACGGTCGAGGAGGCCGGCGAGGAAACCGGCGACCGAATCGTTGACGATAAGGATAGCAATTTCGACGGCGTCGCCGAAGATTGGATGGTGCCGATGGAGGTCGTTCCTATTGGTGCTGTTGGTCCCGTCAAAATGAATCTTTACGACGCATCGGGATATATAGAAAGGACGATCGATGACGGACCGGAGGACGAAGGCGATGACTCGGTATTCGAAGCTGAAAACGAGATGATCGCCAAGAAGGCGCCAGAAGGTACATTAGGATCCCGCGATTCTTTGTCACTCTGTGTGCCGCAGATCACCGACTAGCCACACGCTATTATATGGGTCTGCTTACATCATTAATATCGGGATATTAATTTTAATAACTTTACTTTTCGACATCTGACATTTTATACTTTTAATTTCACACTTATAAAAATTTGAACTTTCCGGGATGATACATGAATTGATCGAGTAACGAACTTGTTTGTTATAGATTTGTTTGTTATTACTGCCTGAACGGTTTTTCCATCTTTATTTTCAGTTATTTCATGAAATAAACACGCATCGTTACATTCTTAAAATAACATTTGTCCTATGTGAACAATATTGGTCAATATTTGAACAAAGAGAATTATTAATTTTATCCATATGAGAGAGATTCTTTTTTCAATTTATTAAAATATCTCTTTTAGTTTAAATAAAACATTTGTTCTATACATTTATGTTATATAATATATACATATATATCTACATTTAATTACATTTATTTTGTGTTTTCGTAATTTGAATTACTGATTGCATTTCTCCTTGCGTGTTAATATTCCGATATTTACATCGAAAATTTGCCATTTGGAAAAATATACGCTAAATGAAAAATGTATGATAATATTTTTTGGTATTTTGTGTGCATACACAGTCATTAAATATTAATATAAATAATTAAATACATGAATTGAAACACGTTCCATTAAATTAAAATAAAATGCAGCATATAAATTCTATTTTGTTTTATGTAATACATATATATATATATATATATATATAGAAATAAGCTTTTTGCGAGGGCCATTTTTGTGAACAGACCCATATTCTACTGCTAGCGTTACGCTATTCTCGCCTCAGCAGAAAGAACATCGATTTGTAATAATATCCGCGGGTGATCTGATACTTATGTACCATTTTTATCAATTATACATATATATGGGACTATTAACTTTAATAAACTCGATGGGTGGGGCAGAGCGAGCCACGTGTGGCCGTAAGACTCTTCAAGAATAGAATGCCTCTTGGAGAATAAAAGCTCGACTGTTGTGTTGTCGTTTCCGCAGTTCCCTCGATTCCACGTTCGCTGTCGGAGGAAGACGACGGCGAGTATGTCTCGGGTGGATGCAGCGGTATGCAGGAACCGCCGGCGACGCCCGTCGCCCGCGACGAGTTAGCTTTAAGACGGCACAGATTCTTCTCCGATCTGTTGCAAGCTGCGCAGAATTCGACGGAGCACCGAGTGAGATTCGACCCGCTAGGACCGATGGTGCACCCCGGTTAGGACCCGCTTGAGAATTTCCAGCGACTTGTTATTCTTTCACGCGCTGTTAGTTCTGGAGCTTAGAGCTAGCCCAATTCTGCCTTGCGAGGCTCGCCGTAGTTCGCAATCCACTCTCGTCTATACTAGCTTAGGACAGTTTATTTTGTACCACCATTCATGGAAAACTTTATAAGTTGTAGGTGCAATGCCGTTGTATGTACAAGATAGGCAAGCACTATTGAATAAGCATGAAATATATATAAGCAAACGAAGGATTTTGATTTCCGGCTTCGATCACTCGCGTGCGATATTTTTGTTATATGTTTTGTTACAAAAAAGGAGAAAGGTAAAAGAGAAAATTAATCTATTAATCCACGATATATGCAATACGAAATACGATTGCAAGTGTGATAGCAATTTACACGTTAATTTACACGTAATATTACATATCTTTAGATATGACGGCTGAATCTCTGTGCGTTATGAGTAATATCATTGCGATTATGTTACATTATGAATCATTTGCCGAGCGTATTTATGTGGATAAGACTATATAACTCCACGATGTTGGCGGATTCTCTAATAATAGTCTGGAGTATTCTCGCGTCGTCGGACGGAAAGTCATCTCATTTGAGGTGTCTTTCAGTTTCTTGCCAATTTTCGGAAAGTCTAGTAGCCGTATCGCCGTTTATAATAGGATAATTGCAATATTCTTCAAAACCTAGGTAACATTTTGACGAAAAAAAATAAATAAATAAAACAAAATGTATATATAGATTGTCTTAACGAAGAATGTGACTGGCATAACTTTTATGCGAACTTCATTAACGAGATATTTTTTGCATTAGGAAATTTTACGTATTAAGTTATTTGCAACACATTATAAAACAAAGCTTAACTGGTTTTATATTTTTTTTAAGAGAACTCTTTAAGGATTTTATAATTTTATAATCGAAATTATTTATGTGGAAAGAAAATAATTATCGTCTTGATTGGCTTTCTCTTTTGTCTGACAATCAAATTCCATCGAAAATGTCAAGTTTATTGTAAAGACGAAACTTCGCGAAATGAATTTAAGTATCAAACAGATCGATTTAATTTTACTTAAAAAATTATGCTTTCTTAGTTCGAAAATATGTCTCGTAAACAGCAATTATCGATAATGATAGCGACTGTCGTTTGTTTAATTAGGATTTAATTGTGTATGTGTTTTTATCATTATAATTTTGAAAGTCACGGTCGCGTTTTTCCTTACAGACTGTATATGTGCATGTGTGTATGTTTAATATATATAATTTTATTAATTTTTTTTTATTTTATTAATTTTTTTTAGTAATATATACACACTTATGTACTTAACGCGATATAATTAATAATAATGTATACTAACGTTACTATTTATAAACGTGTTCTATATTTAGCATTCCAAGTACTCGGAGAAGCATTCCAAGTGTCTGAGTTTTCCGGGTGTTTTCGAGCGTGTCTCCCGTGGGATAAAGTTTACATTTCTCTTTATGTTTGTTGTCTGTTTATCAGTTTTATATTATTATGATTTTCAAGCGCGAGTGAACGAATAATCTTTTTCCTTATTGTTACAGTCTATATGCGAACGTTTACAAGTTTTTTAATAAAATAATTACAGGTTGTGAGAGTTCTGATAAAGAAGAGCATCTAGAAGAGTTGGTGAACCGATTGGAAAACGTAACGAGACGACTCGAAAATTTTGCAGTTCAGACACAAGACACTGCTGTACAAACGAGCACACCTTCCCCGAAGAGATCTACGTCGTCAGGAAGTAGTTTATCTCTGTCATCGAAGCAGGAAACTATTCCGAATCCACCTACAAACATGTCTGTCGCCGGATATGAGGATCTTTTGGCTGGGCCAGTTAAAGAGTACCTGCAATTAAGTCAAAAAATCGGCGGTGATGTAGCTGTTCACAGCAAGCTTGTGGAAAAGGCTTTTCAGTAAGTAACATTTTAACTTTACGTTGAGATCGAACAAGTAGATGCACATATATCGAACAAGATATTAAAAATATTCTAATTAATTTTAGGATTCAGCTTCAGTTTATAAAAATGGCGGCGAGTCGTTCCGCACCGACGAATCAATCTGAACAAGTATCTTTATTCACGCCTATGTCCGTACAGATACAACAGATACAAGAATTTCGCGAGAAGAATCGTGGATCTCAATTCTTTAATCACTTATCAGCAATTAGTGAAAGTATCCCAGCCTTGGGATGGGTCGCCGTGTCTCCTACGCCAGCTCCCTATGTAAAGGAAATGAATGACGCCGGTCAATTTTACGCTAATCGTGTATTGAAAGATTGGAAAGAAAAGTAAGTTCTTCTAGAAGTTTATTATTATTTTTTGTAATTTATTCGAAAGCGAAGCTACAGCTGTTTCTATTTATAGAAACAAAATACACATAGACTGGTGTAAAGCGTGGGTGCAAACATTAACTGACTTGCAACAGTACGTTCGTCAACATCATACGACGGGTTTAGTATGGGGAAAGACTGCCGCACCTGCGGGTATACCTGCGGGTATACCACCCCCTCCACCACCCTCGATGCCGATTGGAGATATCGCACCGATGGTGAATGACGACAGAAGCGCCCTTTTCGCTCAGATTAATCAAGGAGAAGATATCACGAAAAGTGAATACGCTTATTTATTATAAATTTTTTCTCTACGCAATTCTTGTAATCTTTGTGCCAGGACATTATACGCAATAGCCGACATTTGTATTGTAGGTTTGAAGAAAGTCACCTCAGATATGCAAACGCATAAAAATCCTGCTTTAAGATCCGGACCCGCACCGTTTAAAGCACCGACAGTCAACGCGGCACCGACGAAAACTGTGTTGCCAGCGAACGTGCCTATTGACAAGCCACCTGTATTTACTAGAGATGGCAAAAAATGGCTCGTGGTACGATATTTCGTAAAGAGAATAAGATAAAAATATCTAATATGCATATTTTACTATATATATTACATTATTATGTGTATTATTATATATTAAAAATATGCTATTTTTCACAGGAGTATCACAAGGGTGAAAATTTAGTAATCGATGACGTAGAGATGAATAACGTGGTTTATGTGTTTCGGTGCCAAGATAGCACACTTACTATCAAAGGCAAAATAAATTCCATCGTCATGGATTCCTGTCGTAAATCGTCCGTTGTGTTTGATTCCCTGGTGTCCAGTATCGAATTCGTAAATTGTCAAAGCGTACAAATGCAGGTATGTATATGAATACAATAGTTCCTTTTATTATTAGTGTGCATGCGTATCAGGCCACTTATGTTTTCATTAATTAAGATTAATATTAGATATAGAAATCACATTGATATGTAAAAGATAGATAACATTGCCAGATGCCGATATAATAGATTCTTTTTTTAAATTATTACGAGAAATCGTTTTCCTTTTTGACACTGTTCTTAATTTTAGGATATCTTATAGATAATTTAATTTTCTAAAAGACCATTTTATACTATATAGATATATAATTCAGTACATACAAGTGTAAAAGAAAATTTATTTAGAAAAATGCACTCTTATATAAAAGAATCCGATAAATAAAAATATTAAAAATATTTACATAGATAAGACAAGTTATATGTCTCAGTTCATTCATTGTAAAGCAGACATTGATGTACATGTATTTGTAATGGAAGGTTTCGCCGTAACTTCTTTTTCTGTTTTTTCAACAGTAATAGTCCATAATTTATTTTTATGTATTAGCAAATCTGTCGTGGGACTGATATTCTTCGTTAGAATAAATAGATCTGCCGGATATTTCTTTCGTAGGCTGTCATTTGCCATGATAGAAATAACAACTACCTCTTTAGAAGCAATCTTTTCTATACGTTGTATTATGCTTGTATCTGATTTACTGCCATATGTATCTTTCTTATCTGAATGGTCTTTATCGATTGTGAGGGATTCTACATTTTGATCAGTAGACAAAATTGCCGAACTTTTCTTATTTCTGTATGTCACATTCTCAGGTTTCTCCAATTTTTTATTGAAAATGTCCTTTTCTGTGTTTAATTTAGTTAAATTCGGCACAGTCTCTACATGCAAATGCTTGCTTATTGAGACATTGTCACTTCGCGCAATTTCCTTGTCTGTCGTGTGATCTTTCGTACAAGTCTTTTCTCCCCATAACATAGTCAACGGACCTCTCACAGGACTTCTCGCCTGCGCTTGACGTTTCATTCGGTGGGACGATTCTAAGCGATTCTTTAAGATCGGTATGCAAGATTTAGTGGATACCCTTCGTGGCGATATAATAGACTTTGATTGAGTTGCGAGTCGCAACTTATTTTTTATACATTTGTTTTTGTCATTGTGCAATTTTGTATAGGGCTGATGTGATGTACTGCTGATGTATTCCACAGCATTATGGCGCATCAAAAATGGATGTGATTTTTCGGGGTATAAGGTGACTTTCAAATTTTTATTTCCACTAGTTATTAAAGATATGTCGCTCTTGGCTTTAATTTGCTGGAATGGTTTTGTTAAAAAATGATCTGTTCGGGGCGACAAATGTGCGATATCGACAGAAATTTCATCATTTTTTGTTTCATTGTGTTTTAAATTATTTAATGAAGTATTGTCGGCATTTAATGTTTTATTTTCTTTATCCAATGAAAAAGGTAGAAAAGAAGTTTCGGGATCAAAGATGAAATCGTCTTCTTTTAAAGGAGATGCTATTATCGAATTATCACGTCTTGATTTATCAAGAATAAGATTTGAGTCAACAAGTATCGTCAAATTAGAATATTTGTTATCTGATGGTAATTGGCTTGGCATTGCTATATTTGCATCTGGACATTTATCTACGGATATTTGTTGTTCAATAACGTTGTGTTTTTTTTCTTTCTGTATGTCCGACTTTAAATGCAAATGTTTCATGTTTGACGTAGATTTGGAAGATACATTATCCTTCTTCATGTCACTTATCATCTCCTCGTCGGTGAAATACGAATTACTATGGGAGATCGAATTGCAATTAGATTTTGTTAGGTACTCCTCGCGTGCTACGTGAATAACTTTTGCATCGGCGTTTGCAACATCAAGCGGAAAAAATATTGTTGATGGCTTACTTTCGGCGATTTGTGTCTGCTTTCTACGTTTATGGAGATCCGTATTGACGTCAACTGTTCCCTTATCTATTTTATCATTTTCTGTATTTGGTACAATATGTTCTTCAGAACGAGGCGTGATCGAATCTATTATTCTGTGTGTATATTTTGAATCATTTCTGCAAGAATATGTTAGGAAAGTTGGAAGAGACAGATCATCTTCTTCCCTTTCTAATTCTGCAGGTACTTCTGATTGTCGCGTATTCTTCTTGTTAGAGAATTTATTCTTAATAGGACTAATAAGCGCGAACATTCCTGGGTTTCTCTTTAAGTATACGTCGGAAGAGCATCTTAAGACATCATCCGTTTCCTGTTTATGTTCCTGTATGTAATTCGGCCATACATGTGTTAAAAAATCTGATGATTTTTTTGAAGAATTATTAAATTGGTCGGTGCTGCTGCAGCTGGACGGTGCAGTCGATCGATTATGTATCACTACATGACTCGCTTCATCTGAAAATTGAAAAATATTGCTTTTGCTTTGACAATGAAGCGCTCTGCGTGCTTTGAAGATTGCTGTATTTTGGCTTTGAAGAAAAGTGTCCATATAATCTCTGATATTTTTAACGCGTTCCAATATGAGATCTTCGAGTTTTGACATTGTTGGCGAACGTTTATCGATTACATTATCAATATTGGAGGCTGCATTTTCCCTTAAATTTTCTCGTAAATTCACACGAGTTTGAATATTCCGTAGGACAGCTTTCGTTCGCATCGGTCTCTCATTCATATCGATTTCATCTTGGTTTTTCATATTGACTGGTATTGCTATCGAGATTACTTTTTCATAAACCGGAAGCGTCAGTGGAACATTATTCTCAGTCTCAGCATTATTATGAACCGCGAGATCAGTGATGCTAAAATATTCCGAAGACGTTTCGGGAATATAATCTTCGCTCTTTGTATCTCGTTCGTCCTCACGATGCGCGAATGTATTTACCTTTTTCAAAGATTGAGGAAGTACGTCGCGTCGTTGTTTCATTTCCAGACAAATGTAATGTTGATTAAGTTTATCATGAGAATCACTGATAACTGGCGCTTCCTCTTTGATGTCTATTATCATTGAAGGAAAATTATTGTTTGACATTGGCGGAAATTCATCTGCGATATCGTCCTGTTTTACATCACTCATTGGATACGTCTTTCTCGATTGTGTCAGTAAGGCGTTTTTGAAATGCAACGCCTCCTGAAGCAACAATGCCGTCGATTTGTCTTCTCCGCTATTGTTCGAGATTTTATTTTGACTGCTTTTTTGAGATATTATTACATTATCTTGGTATTGCTCTTTGTCAATTGCATCGCTGAATTTTTCAGTAGCGAATCTCTTCTTTAACGACGCCTCGTTTTGAGTTTGAATATTTTTATTTTCAGGTGATAAGATATAGAATATTCTTTCCGATATTGCCTCAGATATGCTATCTCGGGTATTAAATAGAGTATCTGTTATTATTGCATCTTTGTTAGCTTCGGGATTTGATTCTAATTCGTGTACTGCGATCTGCGATTCTAATTCGTTATCGTGTTCTAAAGTGTTCTGTTCGCACTCGCTTCTCTTATATTCATTTATATTCATCTTCTTATATTCATCTTCCGGTGTCTGTAATATCGCGTTGCAGGAACGTAAATGCGGTTCGGTTGTCACAAAGGCTGGAAGATTGCTTCTGTCTGATCTCTGCACATTATGCCGACTAAATCCTTTGGAAAAAGTATTTCGCAATGTAACATCTTCACCAGAACGTTGATATGTTTTTGATGTACGTGATGAATATTCGGTTAAGGAAGATAAGCTCTCTTCCGAACGATTTAGCTCGAAATATTCGCTCGAAATATTTACGACTGGGTAAGTTATAAGTGAGTTTGTTTCATCGACCCGATGTGCTGATTCCTGTCTTTCTGGGGACCGACTCGTGTCTTGATACGTTTGCAGCACGTTGTGCAAACTCTGAAGTTTTCTTCTGACCTCGTGCAAAGTTTCTTGAGAAGATTGCGCATTGTGTGTCGGTCGCATTATTGGAACAACTGGGATGAGTTCTCTCGAGGGTGAACGGTTATTAGTCTTCAAAACTACAGCGTTATTAGATGCGTTTACTTTGCTTGGACAATACGTCTCTTTGGTATCTTTTACCGTATTGTCTTTTATCCGCTCTACGCATTTCTTCTCGTTTATTTCCTCTCTTTTTGCTGCTACTGGAGCACCATAGGATGTCTCTCTTTTTTCCATCGTAGACAAGGATGTCTAGAATATGATGAATGTATAATTACCATGTAATTTTATTTACTGAGCTGATTTAATAACGGCGATTAATAAGCTTACTTGTGTCGCTGCGTGCGTAGCTTTTAAAGAAGATACTTTATTCATTTCTGATGAACGATTCGACGAACGCAAACGTTTATCGTTATATTGCAATTCCTTGAGAAATGATTTACATTTATAGACGGTATCTGTGAATTCCTGGCATGGATTGTATTTAGTATTCGTCGCACATGCACCGTTCTGTGTTAACGGAGGAATCATTCTTGAAGATCGATGCTCAATCACGTTCGGATTCAACGGTAAAAGCTGCACATTTCGTCGTTGCAACGTGAAATCTTTGCTTCTAGAGAGATCATTTTTTTTCGTACTCACATTTTGCGAGTACATACCTGATCTCCCTGAATATATGCTAACGAAATAAGCTAAATTTAGTGACTGCGCTGTTTCAAAGATTTTGCGCTTTCTCTGAATTTTTATTATTTACACATTACAGATTGAGATAAAATAATAATTGATATGATATATTAAATTAAATATGATTTTTTACTCTTAGACGGAAAGCATTTCCGAGCAAAAATATTAATAGGTTTTTTATTAATATTTTTGCTTAAAAAAAGAATTGGATAAAATCGGAAACTATCTACTATTATCGAGAGAAAGTGCAAAATATTTCTGAAATATCTCTAAGGCTATTTCGCTTATCTATAAAAGATGCATTAATGTTATAAACATTATATGAATAGAAAAAATTAATGTAAGATCAAATGTATTTCTAATTTTTGTACTTCACAGATTGGTCACTAGTAGATTTTAAAGATTCAATGCTGCTGCAGGCTGTTGATAATTCACTACGTTTGATATGTTGTGAACCACGTTCTTGCTTTGCGTCAAAACGATTCGTTAGTTTTGTTTTGGATGAATGACGCGCATTCGAACAAGGAGCACATATATTGCTCTCTGATGAAGGACTGAAACAAAGCATTGTTGTGAACATAAATATATTAAAATCTACAATATTATAAAAGTTTGTTAACTATTTAATGTTTTTAGCTTCTATATGTACTTTAGCAGCACGTGCTTTAGCCAATTTTTTCGGTCACCCGGGTTGGATAAAGTCAGTCTGATCTTCCGCAACTTCGGATTCAAATTACAGATTTGATGTGGTAATGGCCACGTTCCATATTGCATTTTATACGTTAAAACATTGATTTTCAATTCCAGATTCTGAATTTTATATCCGACTTTATTTAGTATTCGTTTATTAAGCACTGCATTCTTCGTGTGCATACTTTTGCAACATTTTATACGGATAAGCATCGTGGAAGCGATGGCTATCGCTAAAACCTTCAAATATTAAGGAGTGAAGTACTTTTGTGAAAACTAAACACAAAAATAACTTGTAGGTTTTAAATATTTATTTTGTAATATAAATCTTTAACAAAATTTTTAAAAGCAATTAGTAATAATGCGTGGAATATGTGTATAATTGCGCGTACCCATATAATTCCTTCTTTTGCTAAGTAATCAACGACATCAGACACAACCTCGTTCCATAAATAATTTGCTACCGCGATTATACATTCCTTCCAATTTGTCTCACATGTTACCGCCACAGTTTCGAAATTTCCACCTGAAACACATTTCCATTCGTTCGAATTTGGAAAATAAACAGATCTTTTCGACGTACATTATTTGTGTCTAATCTAGCATCACAGCGTTAAAAATATAAAAAAGAAACAAATTTTCTTACCAACTTTCCACGGCATTTTTATATACGAAAGTGTTTGTTGAAGTGATATTTTAATACAGATGAAATTGTGCGTGTGTGAAATTCGAAGAACTGTCAGGCTCCTGTCTCTTTCACTACCGATACATGTTTGCAAGCAAAATTGAGCACTTATGCACTGGCAATTGTTATCGAAATGCACTCTGAATACATACAAATATCTGCGAAGGTTATACCGATATGAATTTTAGCCTGTGATAATCGTATCTTCCTCATATATTTTTTTACAGGTTCTTGGAAAGGTACCTACAATTTCCATTGACAAAACGGACGGTTGTCAAATGTATTTAAGTGCGGAATCCTTGGCTGTTGAACTTATCACCAGCAAATCTAGTGAAATGAATGTCATGGTGCCCAAAGCCAATGGAGATTATGTAAATTGTCTTTCGATAAATTCTCATTGTCAGATCAATTCGCCATCTTGCAATTTTTACAGCTCTATGTGAATATGTTACATTGCAGAGCGAGTATCCGGTACCGGAGCAATTTAAGACTACCATTAGCAAGAACGGTCTTAGTACTATGGCCGTCGACTCACTTGGTTAAAAGCACGAGGAATTTATTTGTATGCGTAGCCTACGCTATCTTCTTAACAATATAATTAAAGGTATGATCGTCAAAGATATTATCAATTTATTAATATTATTATTATTTATTATCTTCTGCGAATAATGTGCGGAGTTAAAGAAAATAATAGATTCAGTACTGTATATCTCGCTTATGTGTAACGGATTGGCTTTGATCATATATTATATATTACTATGTTCCTGAACGTGTAATAAGTTGTACACATCAGAACGAGATTGCATTCGGTAATTAGCGGTAATAACGTATTCATTAAAATCATTTGAGAAATTTTATCCCATTTGAGGATCCTTAAATTGTCAAAATATCAGGCAAACGTGAATTACATTGAATCATTGAATAGGATATCTTGAATCAAGATAATCAACTTTTGCAAAAGATCAAACTCTAATGATTGTAATATATCTAGCGGAGTTTTTGTGGATTATTGCGGAATTTTTTTTTTGTGGATAGGTATTTGTATATTTTAAGGTCGAAAGTAAGATGACATAACGATGATGTTAAACATAGTATGGACAAAAGTTTTATCGTCTTCGAGTCGCTCTTTTATACATTTACACCAGTTTTTATCATACAAGAAGTTTTGCTCAAACCTGTCGTTGCACAGAACTTCCTGGTACACCGAATGGAATGAACATTGTACATGTACAACTATCAGGAACCAGATATACTAGGCCTCTGAGCATTACTCCTAAATGGTGTCGGATGCCATCATCACTAGTTCGATATGCTTTGCCTCTAATCTTATTCTGTCGAGTTCAGTATTATATGATATTTATAAATGAGATATCAAGTGATCGAGAACTGGAATAGAAGTTTAACAGTGTGACATTTAACGAGAGTACGCTAATACTAATATTACTTAAGTAAAATCACTTAAGTAAAGTATTAAATGATGACATTTGTAATGAACAACAGCGACGTCATAAGTATTGTTTGTTTGTCCGTATCGCACAATTTGTAATAAATACATAATTACTTGATCTATTTTTAATCTAATAACAGTATTATGAAATTATTTACAAAAGTTTTTATTTAAACGTCAATATGTACGATATGTTTACTGTTTCTTGTGGATATAATTTTTGGTGATGAATCTGACTAATAAAGCTAATAAAGTGAAGTTGTATATCATTCGTTGGATCGTTGTTATATTGTATAATTACCTTCTAATTGTTCCAAGACAAAAATTGAAAAAAACATGAATTTTACAAAAAGAGTATATTTACTGTGTTAATTTTTCTTATAAGTTTTACATTAATTGTAATTTCACAATAATTTTATAATATGTACACATTACTGGGAGAAGATAAGTCATGTCTTTTTACATTGTAGACTAGACTTCTTTTTATTTGATCAAATCTTGCCAATAGCATAACTTAAAGTATCTGTCTAAAAGCAGAACTAACATAAGCTTCGAGTCAAGTTAGTCCCAATCTGCATGGACATGATTATTTATATAGAGACTAAAGTAATGACGTTAACCCTTACTTGCCACACTTCTGTAGACGTCACGTACTTGCCACATTGGGGTGGAATCTACCCCAGCGACCAAAATTGTTATAACAAATAAGCTATTCAATATTTTAACTTGCTAATTTTTTTAGAACTTCTTAAAAGCTTACTTTTAAAAGTTATGTAGGTTATATAGCCAAAAATTAAAATTATGTATGATACAAAAATTAAAATAGTAAAAGAAAAATGAAAAAATGGCTGTTTTTACAAAAAAATTCATTGCTTAAACTATTGACAGAGGTCGCTATAGACCCGCTCCTCATAGGTTTCGGTACTTAAAATTAAGGGAATATGGTCGTGGGGTTGATTTGATCCCAGTGTGGCAAATAAGGGTTAATAATACATTAATAACGTGACATTGAGAGACATTTGCATAAGACATTAGACATTAATTTTAAATAAATAATTGTAAAGTTTTTTCTATTTTTTCTCGACGTATATACAATTATTCTAGAACTGAAAGAATGCTTCTTTTGAAGATATATTTGCAGAACCATCTGAAGGAAAGTTTTGCAACAGTTTATCGAGTTTTGCTGCTTATTGTTACTGTATTTTAATTCGATTTCCATAGATACATTGTATTTTACGTATATACAATTGTGTGTGTGAGTTCTTCCTCAATGAGAAACTACACTTATTTATCAGACTGCGCTAGCGTGGCTTATATTGTATAAATCGCGTTTACATTATCATATCGACATATCAGTCTTGTATTATCGCGAGATCGCGGAGCAATCTCGTTCGTCGCTGCCGTCGGAGCATTCTAGAAATCCATTGCAGACACGTGATTTGGGTAAACATTCTCCGAGAGGGCATCTGTGACCTTTGCAGAATTCCACCGCGGACGGTTGAATGTCTTTCTGCGTGGTGATAATATTGATGTACGTCATATAAGAATAAATTTTCGTATACACGCCCGGTCGTTCTCGTCTGCCACATCCATATCCGTTTGAAGTGATACCTGAAACAAAAGAGATAATTTCATATTTGGTGAAGGAATATTATAGGGAAATTTATTTAGTAAACATTCAGAGTTTTATTTATCCACAAGGTAAGATAATTAATAAATGTATTTAATATTAAATGTGCATAGTGCTAAGGATTCTATCGCTCTTGTTTGCGCGACGAAAGTGACAATACGGTATCTATTTACGTACCTTGTAACACATAACGGTTTTCCAACGGGGACAAGCATACCAAAGGCCCGCCGCTATCTCCAAGACACGCGTCTTTGCCACCGTTCTCTAATCCTGCGCACAACATGCCAGATGTAATCTTATACAGCGGTAAGAATAGAGTCTTCCGTCGACAATCTTCCGTCGATATCACCGGAATTTGTACTTCTTGCAGAGTATCAGCTGTTAATAAGTACGTTATAAACGTTAATAAGTAACGGGACAAGTATTATACATATAATGTAACTTTTTCAATGTAAGATCACGATCGTCTACATCTACATCTAAAGTATATATTATAATAATACAATAAAAAATATTTACGAAACACTCTGCCGATTTCATTTAACTGTCCCCATCCAGTCACCACGCATATCGTCTCGCTGGGGACCGGTGCTTTTGGGAGGCACACTGGTCGAATGTAGTCACTGAAGCTGACCGCTCGTTCAAGTCTTATTACAGCTATGTCATTGACGAATCCGTTATTTATGTAATCCGGGTGTAGATCGATGTAATCCACCCGTAAGAGCTGCTCGTGCGGGCTTCGGAAGCTTCCTCTACGAGTCGCACCGATTCTTGCGACCCAGTAGCTGTCCTCTGCGCTATAAAGCGTTACTTTCGATTAGATCTTTGTACTGAAGCTTTATATGTAAAAAAAATTATTCTATTTAAAATATTAACCGATAAAAGCAATGCGCTGCAGAAATAACCCATCGATCTTTTATTAAAGCACCACCACATTGATATTTTCCATCCTTGTACAAGGCAATTTGCCATGGCCAGTTGCCCATGGAGCTACTGGCACCGCCAACAATCCTGGAATGACGAGAAGGGAACGATCTGCTTTAAAGGGGAGGGTACATTTGAATATAAAAATATAAAAATATTCTTTTTATTGATACGAAAATTGAGGCATTTGGAAGCAAACTTTGAAACATCCATCATTGCTTTCCACACAGGAAGATACTTTTATGATCAAGATTCATTTATCTTTACTAAAAAACCGTGACATGAGAAAGTAACTTTTTTCTGTAAATTTTGAATCTTTAATTTCTTCTTACAAAGTTATTAATGAATTTGTTGATTCATACGTAACTGTCTACAGTAGATTTGGGTATAACGCGGTGGAACAGAAGTTTATTGTAAATATTTTTAATGTCAAGTCTTGCGCAACGGAATTAATCTCGAATTTAGCGCCAAGTATTATGAAGACATACCTCGCAGTCGATGCCACTTGAGTTCTTATTCCGCATTCGAAATTTTTGCATCGTACTTTGAGAACTTCGCCGCTCGGGCACTCGGACGATTTCAAAGACAAGGCTGTTTTGTCCGAGAGTTCGGATTTGTCATTGTACGACAAAGTGTAGTAAAACTGGTTCGGCACCGGGTTCTGGTCCAGTACTTTTTCTACTGTTTCGTAATCTCTGCAAAACGAAAGCCTTTTGGTCTAAGAAACTTTATTTACTTTTAACATAAAATATTTAATATACAATTTTTATATTAATATAAAATTATAAACTTTTAATATAATACAATTTCTCTTAATCGAGATTTCAACGACAATGTTACTTACCGATACGTGATGGCCTTGCACGCAGCTTTAGCAAGATCTTCGACGGACAACGTAATTCGGCGCGCGTGCCGCTCTCGGTTAAGACTATTCGTATCGGCTAAACAAAGCTTTCCCCATTTTCCGTTTTTTCGTACACTGAGGTATCCTCTGTTGTTATAATTATCGATCTCCTTGTTATGAACGTTCGCTACTGGAAAAGTTCTGTTATTTTTAACACGCAAATTATTCTCCGGAGTTAAACCGTTCCTTAAGACATCCGACGAACTTTCGGGAGTCTCTCTGCTGGAAACAGCGACGATGATTTTACTCTCCCCCGCGTCTCTATTTCGAGCCGATTCCTGATCAATCAACTTCGGAGATAAGCTATTATTGTCGTTCATTAATCTCTCAAATTCAAGATCGTCAGGGAGGATATATGGAGTAGCTGTGTCTGTAACAGAGGGCTCGATTGCTTGATGTGTGTGGAAATGAGATTCTACCTCGGATTGATTTCTCGATAGATTTTCCGTCGAGACGAGATCAATTCGCGGTCCAGCAATGTCTTCTTCCGGCTCGTCGTCTATCAGAGCAGTGCATTTCTTCTCGTCTTCGCCGCCGGGACAATCGCTAACACCGTTGCATACCTTATCCATATCAATGCAGGATTTGCTGTTACCGCATACGAATTGACCTTTCTCGCACCAGTCTGAAAAATGAAATCAAATGAGCAACAAATGAGTCGAAAAAATGTTTAGGTAACTGCTCTCGTAAAAGCAATTGAAGCTAATTGAGATTGAACTTAGTTTTATGAGAGAACATCTGGGTTATCGCGACAATCTGATTTTAATTGACATTACCGCAATTGCTCTCGTCCGAATAATCCCAACAATCGGCGATACCGTCGCAGATTTTTTGATACATTTGCGTCTTGAGGAAGTCGGCGCACGTGCAATTAGCTTCGTCCTCCGCGCCCGGACATTCTACCAGCATGTTACAAATCGCGCTGGAGTTTAAGCATTTTCCATCTCCGCAGAGGAAACCGTCGCAGCTATCTGCGAGAATACGATACGTTTACGGTAAGTACACACGTCGAAATATATCAATTTTTTATGAGTGCTGTTTCATCGTGCATTTGATAGCAGATTGGTGAAATATACCGGAGAATCTCTTTTCAATTTATAGATTAATAAATAGAGCTGTAACTCTTGATAAATTGTCGTAAGATCCACTTTTGCTGAAGAAAGATGCATACAGATCGAATATGCATGCACTTATTAATATCAGAAAATAATAAAGAAAAGAGAATTTGATATATTTTACCAATTTGTATCATCGAACGTGAGTGATGGTGTACGAAATTTTATTTATTGCGCAGTGTAAGGAAAAACTTCACGTGATTTCCCGTATAATCTAATAATTGGCTGTAAGAAAGAAAGCTACACAAGCCCTGCGCATTACACTGTTAAATATTGAAGGATGAAATTAAATTTAATAAAAAGGATTTAATTAAATTTAAATCAATATTTTGAGTTGAATAACATTTTGTTATTTTTAACTATTATGTGTGTGTGCCAAAATGTATTATTTTAACACAAAACAGTATTTATTATTTTAACTCCATTGATTTAGTTAAATTAATATTATTTTAGTTAAATTAACAACATATTGAGTAGAAGCAGTAGCGAACTATAGAAATGATTAAAAATGACACAAATTAAGTATAATTTGATACTACGGATTTAACAGTGTAATACTTTTCCACTCGCCTGCATACATTTAAACGCGTTGCGTTTGCACAATTACCATTGGTCTCGTTAGTCTTGCTTTCTCGAATCTTCGACATTGTATCTGCCTCGTTTCTCTCTCCTCGGTCCTCTTCCTTATTTAATACTTTCGTAAATATTTCCACCCCATCACGACTCAACGTGAATCCCGAATTTGCGTTCTGTAGACTCTCGTTTCCAGTCACGACGTCGGCGATTTTCTTCAGCTCGTCGATGTTCAGCGACGGCGCGAGATCTTGAAGTCGCAAAATTTCGCTTGAGTTTTGCTTTGAGTTGTTTCTAATGACTCGTACGGGATCGTCGTCCGTTTTGATCTGGGCGAGCTGTTTGAGCTTCTCCAGCAGAACTCTGTTCTCCTCGAGCGACATTTTTCTGTCCGACGTCTGCATCGTCCTTAAGTTCGCCGCTGACAAAATCGGCCGACTTTCGGGGAGTATCTTCTCCGTTGTATCGACAGCCGATTCGAATGATTTATTTGCTTCGTTGCCCGACGTCGAAGTCTTCTTTGAATGAGTAACCGGATCGGTCGTAGAATTGGCGACGATGAATTTCAGGATGACCGGATCGCTCTTAATATTGGACGACACTCTGGTACTGATGGAGGTAACGACCTCGACTATTTGTTCCACTATAGTGCTCTTATTTGTAGATCCCTTCTCGTCGGATTTCGCAGAGTCCTGGATCTTGTGCGAGGAGGAAGAGGAGGATTCAGAGTTGGCGGATTCGGTATCCGTCATCGTGTCTCCGTCGTGCGTGTAATCGCGCACCCCAAATAACTGCTCTAAAAGAGTATCGGGGGAGTCGAGCTTCGGTTTCGGTCGCACCGGCCTACCGATCCCCGTGTTGCTTTTCACAGGCGCCAGCGTCACGAGATTTTCCACCACGTAGGCCTTTAAAGTCTCGTTATAAACCTTCTTTTGCGATTCGCCATCGTCGGCTGTCGCTTCGTCTTTCTCTGGGTATGTTTCTCCGTTTTCTTCCGACTCGCCGGGCGTGTGCTTCATAATGTCGACTTCGACGAACGTCGAGTTTCTCGATACGCCTCTCTTCCCGCCCGAATCTTTGGGGATCAGTTTTGACTCCGAGTAACTCTCCGTGATGCCAGAGTGCGATAATCTGTCGTCCTCTTTTACATTCGGGTCTGTCGACGTAATTCGTCCTTGACTTGACAACTGGACCGTCGCATCTCTCTCATCGTGCCCTATAACAGAAGTTTCCACTTCGACTCTCGTTGATGGTATCGGCGTCAAGGCTTTATCTTCGAACAATTTCGCGTCGGTGGTCGTGCCATCCGAAAGAGATAGATCGTCCAAGTTATGAAGAGGACTGCTATAATTGATACTATAATGTACGACGGACGTGATTTTGTCGACGGGTATCGTGTGTCTGAAAGGTTTCGTCGTCGCCAGGTTCTCGATCAAACTGGACCCGCCGAGACCGCCGCCATTCAGATCAGGCGTATTGTAACTGGTGTAAATCGGTTGCTGCGAATTAACGTTAATCTTCCTGTTCCGCAACGTGTTTTCGTCCGTAGTCAGCGCCAGGATACCGCTTCCCCTGTATCGATTCTTCGCTTCCGATTCGACTTCCGTGTCTGGCACGGGTTCCGCTTCGCCAATACCGCTCGTGAGCGAATCGTTCATTTTCTCATCACTGCTTGACCCGAATATATAATCCGGTTCGACCATCGATGCCGAGTTATCAAACTTGATCTCCGGCTTTCGAGTAGCGTTTGAGGCTCTATCTTTTGTTGGCATTATATTTTTGGAAACTCCGCGAATCATCGGGATCTCAGAGGTGGAAGTTACCCCATCATCGGCATTATGTGACGAGGCTTTTAACTTGACGCTGTACATTTCCGAAGGCAACTGTCCGGCTACTTCAATGTCCAGTTTCCCGTCGTCGTTCGGCCTAGCTGTCAGACCTGGAACGATCCTATCTCGCGGAAAATCGGTGTTGTCTATATCGAAGGTATTTATCTCAGACACATCGTGAAAGTTGATAGAATCTAACGATGACCCTGGCACCGTTGACGACGTGCTGGTTCCAGCGTTGGGCATTCTCACGTTATCGCGGGAATCACTCGTTGTCGGAACTACTCTCCGCGTGGTTGATTCTGTGTAACTGGTTTCTCTGACATTGTTATTTGGTAGCAACTTGAATTCCGTGGTTACATATCCCGGCACGATCGGCTTCCACGGTGAGTTATTCTCGAAATCTGGATTACGGAAATCTTTGAAAATATCCAAATCGCTTCGAACAGTTGTGGTCCCTGAAGACGTAGTTTTCATTTCATTTTCTCGTTTTTCGTTTGATTTAGTCTTGCTGGACGTAGCTACCGTGGATTTTGTCGAAGGTTCGCCCGTTGGCGAAGATTCTACGTGATTCAATACTTTCTGTGACGTCGTGGGGTGTGACGGCGTTCTCCTAGTAGTGACTAATCCTTTGCTATCTGTTATCGGCTCAGATATTTCTTTAGTTGAATTTTCCGCGGTGATATTAACTTTCGTTGCTCTATAGGTACCCTGGATGGTTGGGATGTTGTTGAAGTCTATGTTGGGCTCGCTGGATTCGATCCTGGTTGGTTTCGTTTTTGGCTTTGAACTCATAATCAAGCTGCTGTTTCTATTTGGTCGTAATAGACCGTTTTTAGTGATCATAGCATGTTTCTGCTGCCCTTGTTTCTGGTTCATGACACTTTCCTGACTTATTCCTGGAATTTTTAGAAAAAATACTTAAAACTGATCATATTTTGTTTGAAGATTAAACAAATGCTTGAAGCAATAAGCAAATTAGGTTTAGACGTCTAACTTTCGGTTTAGATTGTAAATAATAGGTGAGACGCAATATTTGTAGCTAAACGAATTTTTGTTAAAAATTAGAGCATAGAACTAACTATATGTTGAGCAAAAGAAAGAATGGGCGAAATATATATATTATATAATGTAAGTGAAACAAATAAAAAGTGAAGAAAAGTTTGATGTAACAATAAAGAAAATAAAGAATGAAGTTGAAAATGAAGAATAGACATGAAAGACTCTGAACGGTCAGCGCGAGAAAACAGGATAGCGGGAATCCAATAAAGTTCCAATGTTTTTATACGGTTCAGCGTTTTGCATAAAATTGATCAAGTCTACTTATCGCCACTCACTTTTCACTGATACGGACGTAAGGTCTAACTCCATATCTTTAAACAATGATGATATTGAGTATGTTTCTTTGACAATAATATCTTGAATGGTGTCTTCGATATTTACGATCGAGCGTGGTATCTTCCTTCGGTCGAGATACAATCTGAAGAAAACTTTCAAAGTCCCATTCTCAAATTTGTCTATCATGGTTTGCTTGTAGGATAAGCCGAGCACGCTTCTCCTAAATAAAAGCTCGAACTGAAAATAACAATATTTGAATTTTTAAGAGGCTTGATTCCGCCTCTACCTTTTTACATACATAGTAGAGCGATCTTGAAAAAAGATTTTACTTACAATATTTTTGAATTTTCGTTCCTTTTCTCGGAAGACCATGCTCGTGTTTAGTTTTAACATGGGATTATACCTTTCGCCTCTTGCTATTCTGAAGCTACATGAAAATCCGACGATAGCTGTAATAAAATGAAAATGTGAAAATATTACGTAATTTATTATTGTTATTTGAATATGTGGTGAACTCACCATTTTTAGAATCTGTTCGAAAAGCTGAAACATTTGATCAACAATAATTAATTTTATGTAATTTATTATTTGACTTATTTTAAATTTAATTGAAAAAGAAAGTAAAAATTTGACGGACTCTAATTCTATATTTTTACTCCTTTAATTTTACTTTTTGTCTATAAGCATACGAAATTTTATTAGTCAACTTAATGTACATAAATTAAACATTCAACGTACCACCCATCCATAGAGCTAATCCAGCAATTGCCAGAACTGCAATCAACACTAACATAGCCGATAAAATTAACATGGCACTTCCAAACCTCCATGTAGTATTGCCATTTCTTCGTGCTACCGATACCCTGGACCAAGTGGATCTTGGTAGATAATAGTCACTCTGTAATGAGGATATAATTAAACTTAACCCTAACTAACCACTTATTTTCGTGTCCTTAATTCGCCACACTCCGATCTGTGAGACCGTTCGACTTTGTCGCATTGTCATTTCCATTCTAATTAATATTTTTAAGCTTGTACTGTAGAAATTCGAAATACAGACTTTGAATAAGATGTTTATGATAATATCAGGTCAAGAAAATAATTTGAATTTAAACTGAACTTATTTCAAAGAAACTAAAAAATTATGTTATTATGTAAAAACTAGAAATAAAAAATAAAAAAAAACGTTCAGCGGTCCATTGGACCGGAGTGTGGCGAGCTACGGTTAAATGATATTTTATCTATTGACTATCGTTTCTGAATGATATAACTTAATGTTTTTAAAGCTTGGTTTCAAACATAATTTAAAATGTAAAATTTTACTTTTTAATTTGTCAATATCGCAATGGCATAACGAAACATATATTATAATAGTACTCTTTTGTATAATACTATTACTCGATAATCGCATGTGCGCAGCATCTTTTAAAAGAGATAATTGTTTAATGTTCCTAATTTTTGTTTGGTATACATTTGTAGCGATGCGAGTCAGGTGGCACGCGACTTATCGTTGAATTATATATATATGTATGTATATATGTGTGATCAATGTAAGCGAGCGTGTACGGTAATCCCGTTAACGGTACCACCGGCGGCACGGAATGCATGGATAAGAAGAAATTTTCAAAGTGTCGAGATGCGAATAACGTTCAGCTCTGCTCGACTTGCCGGGCGAGATCGCGTAGAAAATTCATAATATTTCGTCTAGCGGTAAAATAAACGTGCCATTCGCAAGTGTGGTCGAGTATTTTCAGGCATGACTGCTTTTTTATATTAAAACTCGAAGTAGGTCCAGGTGCTTCTTGTGGCACCTGTAAATGATATTTCCGAGGTTTCCAGCTGCTTCCGATAAACATTAAAACTTTAACTAGCATACAAGAAATAAAATAAAGTTGTTAAGTATAAAATGACAAATATTGAGGTCGAAGCTGGGTACGTCGATCTCCAAGAGTTTTAGTTTTTAGCGGATCTTAAGAGTTAATTAATGTCTAAAACATTACAATATGATGTGCTTGTCTTATTTCTTATCTGTGAAGATGCAATTAATCACTTTGTGTTACGTAATCTACTAATCTCCGTATTCAGAAACGTTTTCAATGTAAAATGTTATTTTATATTGACCAAGACATTTAATATTATTAAAACAGGAAGCAAAGAGCCTCGGAAAATGCCCGTTTGGCTTAGAATGTTCAAGTAACTTATACATTATATGAAGATGGATCCCGTTTGCGTTCGTCGTTCGGATTATTAGTGCAAGACATAAATTTTATACGCGTCCTCGCATCTTCTTCGAACAGGTGGAATATCTCGAATGCACCGATGAAATCGACCGTATCGAATGTGATGTCCAGATACAAAGCGCGAGCGTGAACCGTTAGAAGTTTATAGATAGTCGTGATTTTTTATTTAAAAAATACCGCGTGACTTCTACTTATTCTTATCTTCTTGCCTCTTGCGCGCACGCTATGGTGTTATTGCTTAAATTATTATTTATGAGAAGAAGAAGGAAGAGTAGTATCATTATCGAGACATATTGATAGTGATAATTGTTCTTACTATCAAAGGAAATATTTTGATTATATCTAATTGCTAATTCTATCTAATATTTAAATACGCTTTGAAAAATTATCGATATTTTATGATAATTTTGTAACAATCTCAGAACATATTATGCTTGTTCGCGTCTGTTTCCATGCTCATAAATAAATAACCGATTTATATTGGTTTCAGGTTTGACGCTAACATTATCGTGCTGTTATCGATCCGTGATAGCTATGAAGCGTGATAGCTTCATTGCACGTTATTTATTTGCATTTTCCTTATTACACGCTTTGTTGCACTCATAAAAGATTTGCAGTGCGCGATTTGTTTCCTATATCTTTAAATCAACATTGAATAATAAGCTATGCAACGTTTCAAAAAAAAGCTATGCAAAGATAAATAATTGGTATTTAGTAATTTGTACTTTTTCGAGGTATTTGAAATTATGATCCATGAAGCAAATAGTCGCTTAGCGTGTGATGACATGGCATAATATGTCATTTTGCTAGTTGATATGCAATCTTGCTCTTAAGTCGTATTTATTCTAGATCAACGATCACTCACTTTCACAAAATGCTGTCACAAATGAGAAAAGTTACCATTCAACAGTTAAACGTCATATATTGCGACTATTTTAAGTTCCTTATTTTTTTTTAATTAATAGTTGTAAGAATAATATTTGTATCTCTCCTAAATTTTCAAGTATATACAATTCAAATGTTAAAAGGAAAATTATTAGCCTAAATTATATCTGTGCTATTCTTTTCAGTGTCGCCTTTTATCAACATCTTTTTTTATTTATCTCATATTCTTCAAAGATGCAGGCCGTAAAAATAATTCTCGGCGGCACTTAAGTAGCGTTGCCGAGCATATCCAACTATGTGGATTACAAACCGTGGTAACAGCTATGCGATTCCTGAAAAGGCTGTTACCTCCGCCGCCTTATGAAAACTTCATAACTATAAATAACGACATTACAGAAATGACACCCCGGAGCTGCTAACTGTTATCAACCGTTCATCAAAGATGAAATTAGTTTAAGAATAATGGAACGTGTGACTGAAACAACACAATTAAGTCTGTCACGGATAAGTGCCGCGGTATGAAGAAGATAGAAACCCATTGCAAAAATATCCGCTAATACCGTGGCCGCAGAATACCGAGGGCTAATATTTGAAGACGGTTAAGAAATTCAACCTTCGAGATTCGCAAATAATGGCTTGAGGAAGGTGCCGGTGTATGCAACTGTCCGTATGCGTACATTGCGTGCCATGACCTGGACGAGAGTCAATGCGCGGCCTTCGTGCGGGGCAGCACGAAGAAAATGCGAAGAAGATGCGAGTACAAGCAGCTTTGCAGCCGAGTGCAAAGATCCTTCAAGGACGCTCCCGCAACTCTCGTCCTTGTCTGGTTTAATAAGGGGCCCTAGGAACGCGTGTGTACCTGGAACTCGTACGCGCAGATCGTAACGCTTGTTCAGGGCCGGGCCACGCAAAGCCACATCATATATTATATCCATGCGAGACGGTACAAAGTACGATTTAACGATTCCATTTACAAATGATCATGATCGACACACCTGGGTATTTATTTAAAAAAGTGTCGATTATATATCGCGCAAGAAGTGAAGAACACTCCACGGATACATTGGATTGTTTAAACTCAATGAGATCCTCGCAATAGGAATTGCGTGGGCATCGGCGAATCAGAAAGATATATTATCGCTACGATCATCCTTGCGATTACGCTCTCACGCGCAGTCCTTACAATATATGCAAATATATCTCGACAATAGGATGGACATTGAATCGCGCTATGTATCGCGTTCTTTGATCCGTAGAAATATTTCGCGCAGGAATTTCCTCACACCAAAAGCTTAAGCTTCGCGCGAGCTTCGCTCGAGGGTACACGATGTTATCTAAAGCAGAAGTACGCATATGGGAACTTCCTTCGTTTGTTTGTGGATACATATCATTGGATTATTTTATAATCGCTCATTAGTATTTTATAAACGTTACCGGCAATGTTATTTCTCGCGTTTAAAGTTGCCAAGTCAGGTTCTCAACAGTAGACAGAGAGAGAAGAGCACTGCGAGTACAGTTATAATTTGTTCCATTATATGGATATTTTCGTGATATTTCCGCAAGATTTCACGTTGGTTGCGATCGACAAATGTTTTTCCGCCTATACTGGAGATTAAAATCGCTTACATAATTCGATTATAAAGATTGCATACAGAATTATCATCGCTCGCATCATATTCTATGTTTTCAAGGTCTATTGTACGGATCTTCGAAGCCGCATTATATAACGACATAAGATTCAGATTGATTCTCCATCTTCGAGAATCAGTTAAATTCGCACTTCTATAATGCTGTCGCAAGTTTAAATTTTAGACTGTCCAGGTCGTAAGGTCGATTTGTCAATGTTTGATTCCTCAAAAAAGACGCTGCTATTTATATTATTTTTATTTTCTTTGGTAAAAAAATTTTTCAGAGAATTCTTCATATTATTAATAAAAATTTTTATAAAAATTTTCAGACTTTCTCAGAATCTTGCAGATTTTTTATACAAATTGGAATGTTTTTCAAAAAAACTTAGACACAAAATAGGAATAAAATATTTCAGATTTTTCCCACCAACATATCTTTGTAAAATCTGAATAAATATATGAGAAAATCTGTGCAATTTATCAGAAATTTTTATATATACGGATGTTAAAATATTCTGAAAATCCTCATCCAATTATTTCTGAAAGTACCTAAGAAACTTTATATATTTTTTCAGAATTTTTCACACACACACACACACACACACACACACACACACACACACACAAGTCTCAATTTTTACAAAATTTATGAGAAAATATAAGAAATTTTTTCACCAGGGTTGTGATGGGACACTTAATTTATTTACGGTCATAATTTATATTACAGGTACATTGAACCTAACTGTCGGCTATTGTAGTAACTCTGCGGGTAGATAAAAAGGCGTGCCTGGCTACGTAATTCTTATATATTTCATCATAGTTCACCTTGCGGCTCATTAACTCGAGGCAACTTAATTATCATTCGGCCGACGTGTTCCGAGGGAATCCAAACGTGTGTGCGCGCGCGCTAGTCCAGCAATTCAAATATTATCCGCAATCGTTAGCGTAACAGACGCGTTGCGTGCCTACGTGCACATCAATATGTGAGAGATCCGTTCTTTTTTCTGATGATGCGTTGAGCGTTAAGTACTCTCAGCACGATTCGAGTTCAGATTCCGCAGTTTCTTGGCTGCGAGGGTGCATCTCATCAGGGATGGTTATCGTGCGTAATATAATTTACCCGCGAGTAAAGTGCATCGCTATCGTCGCAATTATCGCCCACAGTCGTTGACTCGATAACGGTACCATTGTGCGAGCGGGTTGCGAACGTGTCGGACGATCGGGTTTAAACAGCCAATTAAACGAACGGCGCCGCGCCACCACGCCGTTGTGTGGGATGTGGGTTTTGGCATAGAAAGAAGACGAGCTTATTAAGACGGAAAGAGTGTCTGACAATGAGTGTCGGATAATTCAAAAGATCGTGAGATAAGGTAAATAAAGTTAGCTCGAGCATGAGATCTGCATTTAAAATATTACAATACATTTTGAATATATATATTAAAATAGAATAGATTATTAATCAATTGGAGAAAATGATATTTTTGGCCCGAGCTGGATCTTGGTAGCCTAATAATATTTCTGTATAAATTTTGTATATTTATTTTCAAACTCAGTAAACTGCGCGCCGATATTTTGTCGGTCTTTAAAGAATAAACTAAAATGTTTCGTGAGGAATTCCGGGATTTACGTTTCTTAGAACAGTTATGTGCGTGCGCGCAAAAAGTTGAAATACACAATTATATATACATTTGCTCCTGTCTTTATTTCAGGCACATTTTCTTGGTAATGATAAAAGCTTCAATTTAGCAAACAAAAAGAAGGAAGAAAAGAAAATGACGACGAAGACGGGAAGGGAACAAGAATAAACGACCTCTTGTATATGTAGGAGGAGAGGAGGAAGGAAGGATATCCCCTCTTATTGGAATGCCATAATTGTAGTTACTTTCAAATTGCTGTCTCGCGTAAAGAGATACATGGTTTGTCTCGCCGTTGCGCGTGAACTTGACGCGAGACGTGTGTGACCGTGTGTTTCTTGATAAAATTATGTAATACTTTCATATGAGGCAAGGTGAAGGTTTCCGTGATGTAAGATCTCTCTTTATATATATATATATATATATATATATATATATATATATATATATACATATAGGATAATTATAAAGGAATTGGTTCACTTCTTCCAATCTATTTATTAGGAAAAAATTTTTACAAATAAATGCTCTTAATATATACTAATAATAAGCCTCACTAACTAAACTGCAGCTCTAATGTTTTTTACAGATTAATTTTATCATGCATAGATATAGACCGGAAGTTATGAAAGTATAAAATTGCACTTTATAATCAGCCTGTATAATCACCTCTATTTTGTATTTTATGTTATAAGTAAACGCGTTTTAATTCACAGAGAGCACAACGTGTCTTGTTTGAAAAGTGAACGATCGAGTCCTTAAAAGTCTAAATGTGTAAAAGTCGTGTATCCTGTCTGTCTGGTCACGATTTTATTCCTTGATAAAACTCGGACAAGACTCGTCTTATATATAAGCGATTTGCTAACTACTTTCGTTCTTTTATACTCACATATATGTGGAGTCATAACTCATCGATACGAAGAATGACAGTCGAGATAATTCCTGCTAATTCAGTTACTGTAATATTTAAAGGATATATCTTGTAAAAGTGATAGTAAAATTTTATTCAATTAAAATATATTTGTTCGATGTGTGTATTATAACGATCAGGATTCTCTTTTTCTTCGAGTACAAAAGATGACTCTTGTTGGGGAAAAAAAAAGTGTTTCGCGATATTGTCAGATCTTACTAACTTGTAAAGCATCTTGCAGCAAGAAAGCAGACTCGACAAAACAGGAAAACGTTTTTTCTCGTTACCGTCATTTCCATTATTGAACGTATCGTCAATGAATATTATAAACAATACCGCCTATGTGACAATTAGTAAAGTTTTCATCAGGAGAGAAAAAAACTGTATTAACAGTAAAATAAATACAATAACTATCTGTGTAACTTTTTGAATAAACATTGAAATTTATCTGTAAATAATATGTGGCTAAAATACTTGTTGGCACAAATGCTGTAGAACGATATGGAATAATCGAAGCCAAAAAGTGCATTTGCAGAAAAATGTCACATAGACGATATTGTTTATTCACAGACGATATTCTTATTATACACACGTGATTGTATCTGGCGAAATTATTGCATTATTAATCTTATAAAAATTGAATATATAATATCTACTTATTACGAGTACAAAAAATAGGTCAGTTACTGACTTGAGTCAACGTCAAGTTTCAAATTTAATGGCTTTATCCTGTCATATTTCCTAATAAAAACAATATGATAAATATAAAATACTCACCTGATAAGTGTAAGGTCTGTAATAACCGCCGGCGTTCATCGCGGCATGATTTTTTCCGCTGCCACACATGGAAGTCATCGTCCGGACTCTTGAATTTTTACTTCCGATCGAATTGTATTCGTAACGCACGCTGCAGTTTCCCACGAGAGTCAGAGTTCAGTTTTTATGACATTCTTCGACGACGGTGCACCATGATGATAATTGCGTGGAGGCTGATTGTGTCAAAGCATTCTTCGCATTCTCATTGTAAAAAAGAGACGCTGTTACGTTTCTACTTGCTAGATTCGCTAATGAAGATGGTATCAAGACGTTTACGTATGAGATACTCCACTGCGGCCTTGATTATACAATAATTGACTTTCTTGAGCACGTAGGTCAACTTGCGGCCGAAATAAATTGCGTGTGCGGTGTGGTGGTTTTCTCAAAGTCGCGAAGGGGACCGCGATTTTCGATGACCGGGAAAATACCGTTAAGCGAATACGGACTAACTTGGAGTATATCCTCCAAGTTGGAAAATACTTGTGCCACTCGATCGATTCTGTTCCTCTACTATCTGCTATTGTTCGGTCAATCTATCAAGATGGTTCGTAATGTTGAACAAGTTGTTGAAAAAAAATATAATATTTAACTCAGCTTCGATGGAAGTTATTGACCCGCATTACCGGTAGCCAGCCCGGTGTAAATCATATCGCGTCTATTGACTTCTCTCGAGGAAGGCACGTACACGAAGCGTCCATGCAGGGCGATGCTTCCTCAGAGAGACGAGACGATCCGAAGCGGGAAGAGGTGAAGCGCGGCGAAGCAAGCGGGACAACACCACCACGTCCTTCCTACGTGACGGCTGACCACCAACTGACAATCCGAGATCCTGAGGTACCGCCGTTCCTCATCTTCGTTCTTCCCGTTCGGCCAGGTTCTCTCACACCGCGTCGCGCGTCGCATATACATATATATATATGTATATGTATACATATATTCGGCTTACACGCCGCCCTGACGAATTCCCCACGTCGACTTTATGTATTCCCACGGTTACGGTGCTTTACATTTTAAATCCGCGGTCCCTTTGTGAAAACCTCCGTTCGTAACTAAACGGGCCGTTGAACAAAGAGCGATGATATAAATAACATTTATCTTAACTCGAAAAGTGTGAAAGATTCGAAGATATTTAGATAAAATCTAACTGTTTTACCGTAATATATCTTTTTCTTACAAGAATATTTAGCGAAAAATTTTGTGGAGAGGATATATTTAATTACTGTGAGGATATACTTACTTGAGCAACGATACATCGGCAAGGAGATTTCAATGCTCGCATCGGTCTTACAATTCGTGTACTGCGTCGGGAGATTTCAATATGTTACAAGCAGGTTCTTACCATTATGATAAACCAAACTTTTCTCCTCTCTGTATATTTATATATTTTATTTATTTATTTAAAACGATATAATAATATAAAAAGTAAAACTATATTTTTAGAATGACGACATGAGCAATATAGATACAATAAAAGAAAGAAAGAGAAAAGAAGATAGGAGTAATCAAAATGTATATCGGGAAAATATAGTAATGTAATTTCGTATGAAGAAATATTACATTAGTTTTAAAAGATTGTTTTATATAAAAAAAATATCTTACATTTATACTATATATATAGATATACATTAGAGAAATATTCATTTGTTTGCGGGATATGAATTTGCGTTGCGAATAATGTATAGGCCATCACATTCTTCATCTCGTTAATATAGTAATTTTAGAAGGATAACAGTTCTGCAATTCTACATAATCCCACTGTTTGCATGTTAGGTGGAGCTACATAATGCTACTCATTAGACGGCGCGCGCCCTTATTAGTGCGACGCCTAGATTACCGTTGTCTTATCTCGTTATTTCGCGGTAACGGTAGCGAATCTTGTGGTCCCATGACGTTCCACGGTGGACATAATGCGAAATTGCATCCAACGTATCTCACTGGTTAAAATCCTGTGCATGTATATTTACAGACTTTGTTACATAGTTAATTTTATTACATCTAAAAAATTAATAGATTTATATCATAATTTAACTTGCACAAAAACAACTGCATTCAGTTATAAAATTTTAGTGAATAATTACAATAATCTTTTTATAAAATATAAAATGTATATAATATCTTTGAATAGAAATATCGTAATTTTCGTTATAATATCAGCATATTTTAGAAAAAAAAAAATGTTATTTTACAATCTTTACCCAGGTAGAACAGAAAGTCATAATAAAGTAAAAAGACGTTAAAATAATGACCGGGTAAAATGAAAAAAAAAATCATCATTTTGACTTTATTGTAAGACTTGCTGTTTTATCTGGGTACTAATATTTTTTTGTGTAGCTTAAGAATCTAAAATCTAAAAACTGGATTTTAAATAATTTAAAACAATAATAGTTTGTTATGCAAGACAATCCCACTAAGATATTAAAATATTAACCCAGTGTTGTAATTATAAGCTCGCCGAGATGTGTCGTTATTCAAATACTTGTTAACGCTTTGACTGAAGAGGAGTAAGTAAAATGAAAAAGGAGAAAAGGGACACGGGGAAGAGCTCAACCATAATCGGCAAAGAATTTTTGATAAAAGATTATCATCAAATTATAAATAATGGTCTTTATCTGCGGGCAACGAGCCTTAAAAGATCGTCGATAAAGGCCCGGTCTTTTCTTTCCACAAAATTGAGCCAAAATGCGAAAAATTCCGTTTAGTATCGTTTTCGCGAAAGTTCTAGTGATAAAAATTTAGTTGAGTCGTCGTCGCACAAAAAAATCAGATATATCTATATTACAATATTATGATATCGTATCATCAGATATCGAATCAGATTTTCCAATTCTTAATTAATACTTTTATTTTTAGTATATTTTTCTTCACGTTGCTCTTTTCTATTTGAGCTTATTTCAAATAAGCTCAGATAAGCTTGCTCTGGCCACGTATATTACAATTAATATTACAATAAATTACTTTTATTTGTAGTTGCAATAGTAAGAAAAGAACTAACAGGACTAACGAGGAAGTGCTAATTGGCTTGATCTCAATGTGTCGAGAACAATGTGCCAAAGTTTGACCGTATATACTTGCAAGAATTGACCGAGTGTATATTGACGGAAAGTTTTTGAATATATTTCGGGAGCAAAGTTTCGAAAATTTTCGACAGGAATGTCCGCGTGACGTCGGTTAATCCCACTATTATTATCGCGTATTATTATTCCGATCGCTCGCAAGATCGGCGCGTAGGGAACGGCCGGTGGAAATTATCGGATGGTGGCCGTGCTGAGGCGTACCGAGGAGCTGTAAATAACACTTTTTATCGCCCGCGGTCTGGATTTCGGACGGGCGTAATCCACCGCTTTTTTCCCTTCATCCGCCGGAGATTTATCTGTAAAAATTTTGCCGAAACAGAAAAAGAGAACGACACCCGCCGTTCGATCTCCTTACCGCGCGGGAATGGTATTACCCGCGGGTCTCCCCGCGCTCCGGGGACGCGGCATCCGGTCCCCCGGTTCCCCGCTAAGATTGCCGTACTTGCGCTTAAGGTATCCCTCGCAGCTGACTACGTGGCGGAATGTCGTGCCGGTAAGATGCTCTGGGTGATCTTCGCAGGGCCGTATCGAGCGGAGCCGCTCTCGTTTTCCTTAACGACTTTTTTCCCCTTCCTGCTTCTTCTTCTCCTGCAAGATCTAGGCAATTTTCGTTAAAATCCGCGGCTTTCGAAGTTCGAACAACTCGCCGAATCGATTCATTAAACGGACGATCTATCAGATCGCGATGCAGCACAGATATGCTCCTGATGCAATCCAGGAAGACTCTCGGAGGCTACTCGTTACATATTGCCTCCTCTTTGTTCGACAAGAAAAATCGTATTTAAGAATCAACGTATGGATTGCGTATTGTAAATATTGCATTGTATTATAATGTCGCACCTCTAGAAGAATACTTCCACAACTTAAAAATGTCGATTTTGAGTTAAGCCCATAAAAAGTATGCCTAAAATGTTACCTACGTGCTGTAATAGTGTCACAAGTCTATATACGAAATCCGCTGTATGGGGCAGAGGTATCGTTATTCTTTTAAATCAAATGTTGCGATCGCTGGATGAATAGTGTCATAAAATGTATTGACAAGTGAATCACAGCAGACCTCTCTTAAAAAAACAGTATAAATTTCATTATAACAAAATATCTTAATTGTAATTGCGTTAGTTATCTCACAATTAAAACAATTGAATTAAATTTGTTTTTCCTTTCTCCTAAAAACTGTGAATTTTTAATTGCGACGGTATTCTTCTAAAGGTGCGATATATGAATGTAGTTAGTATATAAAGAAGAATGAGAGGAGAAGGGGCTGTTCGCGTGGCATTGATATCGGCACCGTATCGCATCGCATGACGATCCGTACAGCGATTCGCCACATCATAACATGATTTATCGATTGACATTTTTTCGGGAGATTTTTATTACGTTTTGATCTCATACATTTAACCGCCGAGCCGACCAGACCAGCTCCAGGGCTCGTTCTCTTCACTCGGCCGGGCCCGAGAACGTGACACTCGAGTTGTCGCCAAATTGTTTAATCGACTACCTTTCAAAACGACGTTTGCTAGCCTAACAACATGATCTATCTGTCGCTTTGCTCTCATTATTTTCCGCACCCGTTTAATCTTCCCGATTCTCTCTTTAATCTTACACGCATCTTAATCTTAATATCTCTATACAAATGTATTCTTATACATGTACCGAAGTTTACGGATTAACACAAACACACATGCACACATTGCACTCTATGTTATATACACTGTTAATTTAGTAATAATTTTCGAAATTTATCGCAAAGATTTCTTATACATATGAGTATTATATCATGCTCATTAATTCTATGCCGATTAAAAGCAGTCACCCATTTTCAGGAAACAGAGGGGATTGATTGAATTTTCGCATCTCATGCCATGTCTCTTCGATTCGCACTTTTAAAAACTCATCTCATCGAAATGCCCCACAGATCGCTTGTAATTATTTACTTTCTATTTATCGCATACTGGTGTACTTTTTCTTTGTCAAAGAAGCGATAAAAAATCAACGCGCTCGTTCAGCAGCCTCGATTATCCTTTGAAACGTGATGGAATCGAGTCCGGCAAAGGGTTTGTCGCGGGCTGCGAGCGGAAGCGAGCGGCGTCTTCTTCGTCGTCGTCGCCGGCGGATTATATCGTCGAAATAATCGTCCGTGGTCGGCGGATTCACTTTGGCGTAGTAGAGAGCCGCGAAACCGCTGTAGATTAGAAGAGCCGCAGTCGCGAGCTGATGCACAAATACGATAATACGTGTTTAAATTAAATTTACATGATTACGTAAAAAAAATCAGGTGGTTAAAATTAAAGAAGATCAAGATCTACCTGAAAAACAGCCCAGAATTTGAAGCTTCCTTCGTTTATCAGAAAATCATAATAGCCGGCCCAATAATCAGTCTTAGGTTGATCCATCGCTTTCGTTTGACCGTTCTCCTCGTCATTCATGTCCTCATCGTGATCGTCGTGATGGTCGGCGTAGTCACCTCTGTTATAATCCCATCTGTACGCTTTGTTTCGTCTGCTCCTATGGATAAAATGTGACTTATTGTTAGCGGGGTGATAAGTTATTAGTTTTGCGCTTTATATTTCTTTATATATTATAAAGATTAAAGAAAATTGAGCTTTTATATCGCGATGAAAATTAACATTCGAAGCAATTACAGTAAAACCTACTCTAAAATTAGATCTAAAATTTGCGTTAGAATTTACGAAATTTATTTCAAATTCACCCAGCAAACACAGAATACACCGAGTGAGCAATTTGCTAGCAATGTATTCTGTGTTTGCTGGGATATTTTACGTGTCGTGTATATTGGAAAAATAATTGAAGAATCAGAACATACATGTATAGGATATATATATTAAACTATACGCGTATCTATTAAAATAAACAACATATAAAATTATAGATAAAATTCTATCTTGATTATTTAATGCGAATTAGGTATAGTTTGTCCAGGCTTAAATAGTCGCTAAAGTTAATAAAGAATTGCATTCACATATTTACCTGATAGATTGCGGGATCGTAGTCAGCTCAGTATTTTCTCTAGATGTTCCTGTTTTCGAAATCGATCCTTCTGCATTTTCCATATTCATTTCGCCAGAGGCGTGATAAATGCAGATCGACAACAGAACGAATTTGACTAATCGATTGTTTATTGAGCCTGTGAAATTATAATATTATTTATATATATATATATATATATACCTATAATGAAAATTACATACACAGTCCTTGATCATGTTAGAAGTACAATTTCCCAATAAATAAAATGTTAGCAATATGCTAGTCGGTTTGGATAGAATATTGCGGTATAAATCCGCGTCAACTACATCCGCATTAAGCTCGCATATTTCGCCAGCAGAGTCTGTTGACATAATCTGACAGTAGATTGCCAGCAGAATCTGTCATTTCTTAACCGTACAAATAAAATGTAAACCATCGTCGTCTTTTAATTATGAAATAGCAGTCTTCAATTTCCGTAATCAATCTATCATCATATTTTGTTAGCAGATTCCTGATGTTACATCTCTGTTGGTATTGTGCCAACAAAATTTGTAGCAGACACTTTGCGAAATTTATTTTCGACAGATTTATCTACCTGGATTCGTACACATGATATTCGTATCTTGTATGTAAATCTCTTAATAATAACTCTAATAATATAAAAGTAATACTGACCCATGTTAATCTTTAAGATATATTGCACTGTTTTTCTTTTCACACACATGACAGACACCATTCCACCATTAACAATTGTCACGCTACACGCTGTCCCATGTAGTAAAAGCTCGTCATTTCCGAGTAGCACAGCAAGGAAGTCTCGGAGTGAAAAACCTTTGGTCGTCTGAGGTACTGAATGCGATTCTTGGACCTAGTTTCTATAGCAGCTTCGTCCGGCATACGCGCAACGGTAACTATATCGACGGTAACGTTAAGTGCACACAAATCCCTAAGCGATAATTACTCTAATTGTTACAGATCTTTCGCAACGTCGCTTACAAGCCGATTCCGTTGCAACGTTCGGTAGCACCCGAGTTTCATTGATCGTTTTTGAGTGACGCGTCGATGTCATTGTTTAAGTCTAGCGATGTTTTAAATTAGGTATTATAATTATTTGTTAAGCCGCGCGCCATGTGCCATTCGATGTGCCTCGTTATATAGTAAACGTTCGGTAGCACTCCAGTTTCATTGATCGTTTCTAAGTGACGCGTCAATGTTATTGTTTAAGCCTAGCGATTTTTTAAATTATTACATGCCTTTTTTACATATGATTATAATTATTGGTTAAGCTGTTAATTGTGCCATTCGATACTTGTTGCGATTATATACATTTTAATTTAAAAATATCAATGAGATTATCGAAAAATAGGTTGGGCTATATTATCATTTAGGTAAGCAGGGAGCTAAGTAAATTGCGATTTTTACGCTTTTCCTGTCCCAATGATAATATGATGTTTATGAATCATTTCTGAGACTAGCTTTATACTGTTTAATCAAGAAAAAAAAATTATACTATACATATATAGCTCATATATAGTCATATATAGCTCATATATACATATATAGTCATTAGCATACTTTTAGGCCGGTCCCGTTGAAACGATAGTCTAAGCCGGCTTAGGCGGCGATAATTACATGGTTCTCTATTAACGATTCTTCCTTTATAGAGCTATATTCCTTTATAACTATGTACCATAAATTATTTTAGTAATGTGTTGGAAATTCTGATGTGTTACGGAAAAAAGAATAAAACTCGGATAATTTATTCAAGAATTAGTAATTTAAAAATTAAAGAACGATTTTGAAAGTTTAGTTTTTACATTATCTAATTATTATTTTTTTTTGTAAGAATCTTAGACGCAGATTTAAGAAATTAAGATTTAAGATTCGTGAAATGCATGTGATGATAACGAATAAACTCATCAATAACGTTGTAAATACTGTGTTTATTTATAATGTAAATGGTTAGCATAAATAGATAGGAAAAAAATCGGTTATGGCAAAATTATAATAAGTACTTAAGTATAGAAGTAATGAAAACAATTATATCGTAGTTAGGAACGCACTTTTTTTATATAATTTAAGCTTATATGATGTAATATATAACTTTTATATAATTATCATATCTAAATAAGTATTACACATATCGAGACACATATTATATATGATTGCCTTATCTAAGATACCATGAATTACGCATAAATTATATATATCTTATAAATAATACTACATATTTACCAATGGTTTTTAACGACATATTATGCATCATAAACTTATCTTTTATATCCAATTGTTTATACCATCTATACAGCGACGAGAATAGCGATCATTAAAAATACATAGAAATTTTGTCTCGAGATTTTTTTTAGCGATAGCTCACTCGACGTTCAGAACTGTTACCGGATGTTTCAGCAAATCGTTCCATCCCTTCAAGTATTCTTTCGGTAAAATGCCACCATCCTTCGCTAAGTTCGCGTCTTTTACGATGAGTCACGGCCTCCGCCAGCTGAGCCGGAAAATTGATCTTGTGTCGGGCGACGCTCTTCAGTACGAGCGCCGCTATATATATGATAAAATAGATGCTAAAATACAGCGGTATATACCACAGCTTTTTTCCTATAAAGTAATACGAGTAGGGCCTCTTGTCGAGTCGCTGGTCGTTCATTTCCGGCTCCTCTGTCGTGGTCTTGGGATGATGCTCGTGATACACGGGTATGTGATCGTAGATCAGGTCCTGATGAAAATCATGATGATCGTGTTCGTATGAATCCTCTGCGAACGAAGGTGGACGGTCGTGATGGTTCGAAAATTTCATAGGTTTCGGTCCAGGTCCGTCGTTCTCGTAGGAAGAAGCCATTTCAAAATTAGGATAGTCCGTTTCGTGCTGGTCGCTGACGTGATATTTGTTCGGTGACGGTTTGTAAGAATCTGGAATCTACGCGATGAGATTCGGATGAGAGATCTCGTGAGATGCATGTTTGAAAGACGAGCAATGAGAAGAATAATTTACACTGTTAAATTTGTAACGTCAAATTACACTTAATTTGAGTAATTTTTAACCATTCCTATAGGTCATCACTGCTCTTACTCAGTATGTCGTTAATTTAATTAATCTATGAAATTAAAATAATACTGTTTTGTGTTAAAATAATAAATTTCGACACATATGGTATAGTTAACAATAACAAAATGTTATCTAACCCAAGATATTGGTTTAAATTTCATTCTTTAATATTTAACAGTACATATCATCTATCCGATCGAAGCTAACGATGGAATATTTACGTACCTCATCGTTCATAGGTGCAGGTGGATATTTACTGATTATCGGTTTGGACATCGGTGGTTCGTCGTCGAGGACCGGGCCCATCGGGCTGTATTCGTATATGCCAGGGAAGATTGGACCCGGAAAAGCGGATGAGTTTATACTTGGAGAGTTTTCCGCATCCGATATACTCGCTCCTTTCTGCGGCCTTCCGTTTGCGTAAGGGATAGGGTCTTTATCAAAGAGTCCAGCCGCAGGTGGATTAAATCGCTGTTGAATTTGCTTTTTGCCCGCGTCCAGCTTGGCTATCAATTCGTGATCCAGCGTCGAATATCTATGTGTATAGACATAATAGGCCATTAGCAATAATAATAAATTATTAATAAGTTAGCCGCTATATCTTGAACATCTGAATTTACCTTGGGCTGGCTGGATGATCGATCGCTTCACCTTTCTTCAGTTTCGGAGGTTTCGGCGGTACGTACACGGGCGATGCTGTGATAACAACGTCATTTATACTTCTATTTTCGTTCTCCACGCTCGTATTGTTTCTCGCTACGGGCCTAAGGTGCACAGACGGTTGCAGACTCACATTCGATCCTTATCTCGCAGAATATCTCGGGGACATTGTGTTCAGCTACCGGTAGTTCAACTACCGATGTAAAAATTAAAATCTCGATGTTACGCACCTGGTGATCCACGAGAAAGAATCGTGAAAGCTTCTTCCGGGCCGTTCGTCTCTCGATACTCTCGCGTATGACGTTACTTCCGATGACAGCGTGACGGAAGACAGGCGTAGGAAGAGAACCAAAGTTAAAATACGTAACATTGCTGATATTCGAAGATAAATGGCCATGGGTTCTGAAGCGAGTGTTCTCTATATAGACTTGTAACTGTAACTACCACTTGAGCGGCCGTGAATATATTGTCCGCGCGCGTTAAGCATTGTTGTGCGTGACATTTTGACTGTTTCGCGTTGCAGCAATGCAAATTTGTCACTATACATTGTCCGTTTTACAGACAGGATGACGCGAGACTGCAACGGTTGACGCTTATGCCATTACAACGCTATTTTGCAACAATCACTCGAGATTCTCGTGGACAAAATATATTCAGCCGCCGCAGCTGCGTTAACGAGAAGAAATGACGCTTGACAAAATAGCTCTAATTTACTTTGCAAACCGTAGCAATCCGTTATGAGTTGTGTTGTGAATAAACAGATTGTCTCCCGTTATTGACAAGGAGAGAAAGACTCCAGCATTGATATATTTTTACTGACATCTTGGAAAAAAAAAACTGATGCATAATGTATAGAATG